>NW_008655481.1:148114-149556 GCF_000695815.1 Acanthisitta chloris
GACTTTCTCAAACCCATTTACATAAATAAATTCCTTTATTATTTATTTGAAAATTGTAAGTAGTTTAATACACATGAGAGAAAAGCAACATCATAAATTCCAAACCCACAGTAATTAACCACACACCAACATATAATTGTTAGAATATCAGTATCTGTTTATGCTGAATCCTGGACCTGAAAAAGAGAAGATTATATTTTAGACATTTCAAACCCATTTACATAAATAAATTCCTTTATTATTTATTTGAAAATTGTAAGTAGTTTAATACACATGAGAGAAAAGCAACATCATAAATTCCAAACCCACAGTAATTAACCACACACCAACATATAATTGTTAGAATATCAGTATCTGTTTATGCTGAATCCTGGACCTGAAAAAGAGAAGATTATATTTTAGACATTATTATGCATTATGTATGATAATATTTCAAATTATTTTTCTTTAGCTATGCTTGTAATAGTGATTCTATATTCTTTAATTTCAGCTCTCTGCCTCTGACATTTACTTTGATTTTTTAAAAAGTATTTAATTAATCTTCAATTCAGGAGAGAATTGTGTAGCATACTGGAAGACCTTTAATTTGCAGAATAGTGCCTGTTTTCTTCTGTGCTGCTTCATAAAACAAATTGCTGCCTATAATCTGTAAAACAATATACAAAATTATTATATCTCAGCCCATTCATCCTCTTCTGCCCTCCTGAATACCATTTTCTAAATCAAGCAGTGGAGGAAATTACTAAGGTAATGACAAGGAAATAGAGGACAATTATTTTGAAGAGATTAAAAAAAAAGGAGAATTTAAATTAAGGTTAAATTAAATGAGAATTGCATTTATGATATGACTTAATTTTAAACTATCTCACTTTAACCTTAATTAAAATATATGTGAAAATAAAGACTGGCTTTAAATTAATTGTTTAGAAGACCATTCATTATTTGTACAGGTAAGCTACCTGTGCTGGTAACATTGTCTGGTACCATGGGTATACCATGGATTCTGAGAAAGGGATAAAAGAGGACAAATATCCCAGAACAAACCCAAACAAAACAGAGTAAAGTATTTTCCAGTAAAATAGGAAATAGTATAAATTTGTGATTACCCTATTTTGGATATTTAAATGATGGAATTACCTTTCATTTTCTTCATTTCTTCAATGCCATCTACACTGACAGGAAGGCCCTCTGGCAGTAAAAGGCCTGGAGGAAGTCCCTTACTCCGGTGTTTTGATAACCACTCATCTTCTGCAGAGGCCCTTGCAACACATCTCACACACATATCCATGTGCACACTTGTTCTTGGGGTCTTACTAGACTATGAATGTACAAAATTGTCATGCAATAAATGAAAACATGACCTTGACCTGACTGTGAGAAAATGTTTTTGTATGAAAGTTGGCAAGTGAACTCCATCATGTCAGGGAAAAACTGTCCATTTA
>NW_008655481.1:149576-155261 GCF_000695815.1 Acanthisitta chloris
AGACGAGAATACTTTGATGATCTTAAGAACATCAGCATTTCTTTTGTCAACATTGTAGTAAGACTACTGCTCTGTAAAGGCCTAGGACAGACGAAACAGAGCTGATATCTAGGACAAGACATGAGTCATTCAAAGCTGTTGCTGAGCCCCATTGCTCTGAAGTACATATCTCTGTAGACTTCATCTCCTCTCAGTCCAGTATTAGAACAAGGTAGAAAGGCATAATTGTTCTTACTTAGTTGATTAACAAAGCAGATATACATACTGATTATTTTACATTTTACCTTTTTTTTCTTTTAGACATTACAATTTTTTTTCTAAACACAAAGTGATGCAGATTGGCTTTGAAGCATTCACCTAATATTCTGGTCAAATTGCACTAGAGCTTGTTTTCTGCCTGTCTACGTTTCTGTTGAAGTTTCAAGGGGACACAACGTTTATAATTTTCCATGTTGAACGTACAGCTTTCTGTATTTTAGCTGTAAGTGTTGCTAGGGTTGTCAAGAATTCAGTGATAGGAAAGTGATCCTGCAAATACAATGTTTAATTAGCTTGTGGAATTTACTGATATCTTTGCCTGAAATATGCTATATAACTGTCAGTTGTTATTTTGCCCTGTTCAGACACAAACGTATTTAACATAGATATATTAAAGCTGTCTTTGGAAGCCATGAAGAGAAAATGTAATACTTTTCTTATAATCAGAGATAATAACCTCATCCTTTCTATTCAGCAGTTTGACTTATGCTTTCATTTTAAGGAAAACCTGAAGAGTTTTTACAAGAAAAATTTCACTACTGTCTCACTACTTCCTTAATACCTTTAACATATGTAACAAGAAAGCCATTTTCAACTTCTCTACCATTTCAGTATTGAAATTATGTTAAAATTAAATTACTTACACAGAATAAATAGAATTATAGAAATAACATTTACTTGATAACTAAGACAGATTCTAACTTCATATTTTCCTGTCTTGTCCATCCCCATGATCATGGAGCACTAGCTGAGTTATCAATAGGCTACAGCCTAAATTCACAGTGTAGCACAGTGTTTCAGGATCAGCTGATGAGGACATTTTTCTGCCTAAGGTAAAGGGTCATGTGAGAAATATACTTAAGAGAATGAATGCCTTCTAATTGGAAATTCTAGTTCTTACACTGTCTGTACATCAAAAAAAAATTTGGGAAAAAAATTTAACTAGAGCAAATTTCAAGTCCTTGTAAGAAAATGTCTCCAACTTTTCCTTCCTACACACTATCAGAAGAGACAAAACTGATATGGAGAAACCTTTACTCTACAAGGGATTACTTTGCTTTGATAAAGCAATACCAAAACATGCACTCCTGTAAAAAGCCAGGAATATATTTCTTTATTAGTCAATAACAGAATTTTGAAAAATTGGCTTCAGCAAATTCTGAAGTAATTCCGAGGACTAAATAGATGAGGATATGTGACTATCAAAAATCATGTAAGACGATTTTTGATAACTTACATTATTTGCTTGTGGAATAGCATGGAAAGGTTTGTTTTAATTGCTTATATGCTTTTCAGAAGGTAAAGGTCATTTTGTAAACATATATATAAAATAAGTAGTCTCTTGATTGCTTCATTAAATACTTTTAACAGTCTTGCATACTTTTTGGTGAGGTATGAAAAGAAGCAGAATTTCTATCCTTGGTTCTTATGGGAAAGATGGACTTTAAAAAAGCATTATCTATATGAAAATCCAAGCCCTATAATTTTAGGTATATAAATGCCATGTAATGAAGGCTGTATTGAATTTCTTGGTGTTTCTGCTCAGTTATCTCTGTTAACTTTATGAAAAGGATGCTGAGAGTCCAGAGTACATCCAGGACTTGGATGAAGTGTTATGCCTCTCTGTGAAGCTTAAGGAGAATGACAGATATAGATATGCCTAGTTACAGCTGTCTGTATGCTCACTGATCCTCTGTTTCTCCAAATTGCCTCATAAAATTTTTTGAATGTCTGTGATAAAATCACAGACTTGTAGAAGAAAACTTCCATATTCTCTATTTCCAACAAGATTGAACTCAGCAAAGTCTTGTTGCTTGAGCTACACAGAAGGTCAGATAAGACTATTACAATGGCTCCTGGAGGCCATGTAATGAATGTTGTAGCATTAAAATGTAGAACATTTCTTCATTTTATGTTCTGCTGAGGCTGCAAAGTTCGTAATAGGCAGTTTTGAGATAACAACCTTATTCTTTTTACTAAAAATTGTGTATTTCAACTAAACTCATTATTTTGCCTTAGGTTCTGCTACTTATGGTTTAGTTTCACAAAAGACTGGTACAGTTTATTGATACTTCTTCCGAAACCTGTTTTTCCCACTTGGACATGCAAACCTGTCCTGCTCATATATTAGCTTGTATTAAAGTCAGTTGGTATGAACTCTGCTGTATGAGGTTTCAATTATGCAAAACATTGATCATCTTTTTCTTTTAATGTTTCCAATAATTCTGAAAGGTCCATCAATCTCTTTCATATACAGTAGTGCTCCAGAACCTTCCTGAGGGCCTTGTTGTAAATATTATAGCAGATAAAGTGCAGTTTGAGATTTTAATTTCATTATTGGAAGACATACCAGTTAGTAGCTACTTAGAACTGTCAGGAAATAATTTGAAAGGGCTTATTTTTATTTATAAATGGTCACAGTTTTGCTCTGTTGAAATCAAACTGATTATTTATTTTGTTGTTGCAGGCTTACTAGAAATAAATGGATAGAAAACATTTCTTGATTTCATGAAAGTATTTTCAGAAACTGCAAAGGAAAATATTGTGAAAATATATTAGGAATGTCTATTTTGAAGCATTCCTGTAAATCACAAATGCAGTTTTTAAAGATCTGGTACAAATGTAAGAATCTGATTTGTTGTTTTGATTGGATTTGAAGTGGAAATATGTTTTGAAATATAGAGAGTTCTTGTAAGCAAAACATTCTGAAGAAGACTATTTGATGAGTATTACTGCTTTGGGATGTTTTGGGAAAACTTTAGAAAGTCTAGTCCTTGATATCTCTTCCCCAGATTTTTGAGACGAATTTGCCCTGGGGATTGATTGCTATGAAAGGTAATGCACACAGGAAATTTCAACAACACACAGGAAATTTTTCATAGTAGATCTTTAGCTGAAAACCATTCATGTCAACATTCAGTCTGAAAATCTACAGAAAACAATAAATAGTCCTAAAGAAATAAATCTAAATAAGCTGCTTCACACATGGGCAAAGAATGAGCACTAGCTCTTTTTTAAATTCCAGGGCTTTCCAACTTGCTTCTGAACAGTGACTGCTTATGTGCTTTCTCTGGCAGTGAAACAGTAGTGTCATCCATTTTCTGTGTTGGTCTGCGCTGGTCTGGTCAGGTCTCTTCTCTAGCTTCAAGGAAAATGTCACTTCCTCATCAGCAGCCAGTATTAATAATCAAACACTGCCCACTTCAGTATGAGCAATAAGCATGATAAAAAACAGACAGTGTAGCTGCTTTGAAAACACAGCCAGTTTTCTCCTTAACTATTATCTCTTTGTACTTTATCACCACAATCTCATGTGCTCCGTGTGTACTGCCTAAGCAACAACAATCTCTGACTTGCTGTCTACAGTGATACCAAGTATTCTCTGGTTTTGCTGGTCTATGGGTACTGTCCTCCTCTTTGAATTTTAGCATTCTCATTTTATTAGTCACTGTTTTTGTTTGCTTGCTTGTGATTTTTGAGGTGGAAAGAAAGAAGACTGTTTCCTGCAAATGCTTTTTTTTTTAATACCTTGGAAAAACACTTCTTCTTTATGTCATTCTCTTAACAATACTTCAGTTTAGAGCTCTAGCAAACATTTTCTTTCCACGAGTTACTGTGTTTCTTGTAAGTAACTCCTTGATAGTCTGCCTTTTCTTGTTTGTATTGAAACATTTTGACCCATTTATTTCTCTGCTTGTTCTTTTCCTTCCTTCCTTCCTTCCTTCCTTCCTTCCTTCCTTCCTTCCTTCCTTCCTTCCTTCCTTCCTTCCTTCCTTCCTTCCTTCCTTCCTTCCTTCCTTCCTTCCTTCCTTCCTTCCTTCCTTCCTTCCTTCCTTCCTTCCTTCCTTCCTTCCTTCCTTCCTTCTTTTCTTCCTGACATCCTTTCCCTCTTTATTCCTCCCTCTCTCACTTTCTCTCTTCAGCCTTCCTCACCATGCCTTCTTCTCTCCCTTTTTTAATTTTGTGGCCTCACAGTGACTTGGGGCAAAAAACTCTAAGCAATAACAACATAACATTGCTTGCTTGCTTGCAAGTGGTCATTATACAGTTTGAAGATAACTTCCAGCTTCAGCATATGATCATAAATATGAAGTCTCAACAAATCTCAGGACAGTTTTGTTGCTTGCTAAACTGTTATTCCATGGGCCATTAGGTTGAATTCTGTCCATTTTTATGCACACCACAACTAGTCAAAACATTCCATTTGCTCATGCCCAAATGAGTATATTTTGTTCACAAATGCTGTTTCAGCAGCAAGCAAAGGGAACTTAGAAACATGTATGAAGTACGTTTTCTCAGCTATTCAACCTGAATATGCAAACCATAAAGTCACTTGATAGCATTTGCTCAGCCAATTGCAAGGAAAACAAGACAGCTGTCTGCAGGACAGCCATTGGCAAAGAAGGACCACAAACATTCACACACTGATAAACCATGCAAATGTCTTTCTGTAATGATGCTGCTGAAAGTGATAAGACTCATGATCAATGAGTTACTTAGATTGACTCTTACTAGATACTGTCTGTAATAACAGCTATGTCACAGGAACACTTTCCTTTGTTTCAGTGAAATAAATGTATAAATAGCAAATGAATAAATGTGTAGATTAAATAAATGGCAAATGTAAAAAAGACAAGATGCTGAAAATATATTTTAAGCATTTAGGAAAATAGTTTATAAATTAAGTAGCTGATTTTGTTTTGTTTCCTTATTTCAATACAATAAAACACTCACTAGCTAGACTGCTTTATGAGATCACATGTATGTTCATAGCATACTCTGAATACTCCAGGAAGAAGGGAGGCACATTCACAACAAAATTCTTCAAAACAGAACAAATTGCACACACACCTTACCATGTGCCACTCTGGTGCCAGCTGCAAGCTTCTGTGAGTCCATTCAACTCACGTGGTAGAAACACCTTTGGTTTTTTACTGTATTATTTGTTGCAGGATTAGTGAGTTGAACAGTCACAAAGAGATACCTAGTGGGTACCAGATAAGCTGCTTCAGGAAAAATAAAACTCACAGATGTGGCTATACAAGTGAAGAGCACAGTAAGGGAGGAAAGAAGTGAGGCCTCTTTTCTTTGCAGTTATTAATTGCTAAATTGCCTCAGACAAGTCTTTCAACTTCAACATCAGGTTAATCAGGAACAATTTACCATACAATGTCACTGCGTATAAGAAAAAGAAGGGTGATAACTTCACTGAATGGAAAAAATAAACTGATGGTTTATAAAATGTTTAGAGATTATTTGAATTTTGTTTTATGATGCAGAACAAACACCCAACATCTTAGATTCTCTGATCTATTTTCTGCAATTGAGAAAAATCTAATAATTTGCTGTTGAGGAAACATTATCAATGTCCACTGGAAAGAAAACTTCCAGGATATTTGTTAAATGTTCATCAGTTAGGTTTTATAT
>NW_008655482.1:0-7398 GCF_000695815.1 Acanthisitta chloris
CCCCCACGAGGGATAAAGAGGATCCCCCACGAGGGACGCTGAGCATCCCCCACGAGAGGTGCTGAGCATCCCCCACGAGGGATACTGAGGATCCCCCACGAGAGGTGCTGGGCATCCCCCACGAGCGATGCTGGGCATCCCCGGGGAGGGATGCTGAGGAGGGGTGCGGAGCGTCCCCCGTGCTCACGGAGCCGGCGCTGGGTGTCCCGGGTGACCCCACCGTGGGGACAGCGGGAGGCTTGTCCTGCCCTTCTAGCTTTGGGAACCGAGGAGCTGAGCACTCTCTGTCACACTGACCCAGCTGGAGGGACTTGGCAGTGCTTGCTGGTTGTATGAACCTGTATAAGGGGGAAGAGGGCATGGGGGTGCTCATCTCTAGCACACACTTGAGTGAGAGGGGACTAGGAATTCCCCTTCCAAGCCTCAGGGATACGCCGCCGGGGAGGGAAGTCGGCAATGTGGCACGGGGCATCCCACTCTCCCAGTCACACTTATAAGGGAAGCAGCATGGGCATCCCTCAGCATGCACTTGGGAGAGGAAGCACTGGACCATCTCCCCCTTCCATCCCTCCCGAAGAATGAGAGGTACTAGGTCCCCCTCGCCCCCCACGCAGGCATCTCTTCAGCCACTTTGAGCTGCAAAGGGAACTGAGCATCTTTGCATCTCTTGCTTCCCCATGCACGAGCATCTGAAGGGGACAGGGATCTGGGCATTCACATCTGGCATAGAGAGATGTGAAAGGGTGGTCTAGGCTTCTTCTCATTGCTTGGCATGTGCAGAAGAAGATGGGAGGGAAGGTGTCTGAGAACCTTCTTCCTTATGCTTCCCCTTTCCTAGGCAAAGGGTGAGTGAGGGTGAAAATTTGCCTTCAGCACTCCTTCCCTTCCTTCCCTGCACACCTTTCCTTAGTGTAGAAACATCAGTTGTTTATACACTGCCTCCCCACCACACACACTTCTGATCCCTCATCTTTAGTGAACAGTGATGGAAGAGAGGGCTTATACCCAGCTTCACCTCTGTGACCCTTGTCCTCTCCACTGTGGAAAGGATGACACTGTGCTTTACATTTCCTTTCCCATCACCTGTCACTGGGAGGGGGTATGGAATGCGATTTCTCTTCCTTTCTGTTGGAGGGGTTGCAACAGGCAGTTCACACACACAGTCCTTGCTTCTTACCCATCCAATACAGGAGAATTTGCTTCACCCCCTCACTTCAAAATGGGCTGGGGATACATGCCCTCTCCTACTCTTCCCCTTGCGTTCATGTGTCCTTTGCTGGAGGAGAGGGACATTGAGGAACAGAGATGAAAGAAGAGCAGACACACAACTCTTTGCCCCTTCCTTGGGTGGGAATGTCTCTCAGGGTTTTGCTGGACAAGTGAGCACCTGCTTTCCTGGAGCTCACAAGCTGTGGCACTGCTCACCCTCTGTTCCTTAGGACTTGCTTTCCAGCTACATTCCTTCAAGGACAAGATGTTATGGAGTAGAGTGAGCTGCAGAGTAGCCAAGCATGTCCTGGCGTGGGCCTGGGAGAGAGGCAGGCAGATTTCTCTCATCTCTTGAACATGTTCCTGAGACTCAGGTGGGAGCCACAGAGGAACAGCAGAACTGTCTGAGAGATGAAAACTAGGGGTATTGCTTCTTTTTCCTCTTATTTATCAGCATCATTACAGGAGGGAGATCCATAAATGACAATACCACGTGGCACAGTTCACTTGTGTGACAATTTGGCTTTCAAATCATTGCCCCAGCAGACAGACATTGAGATCAAGGAGAGAGCAGAGGGTTCCACCCACATGTGTTTTGAGTTAGAGGAGCCTGTGCACAGCTCCTTGAGCAGAAAGTGAAGGTTTCTCCCTGTCACCACCCTGAAACCCTTACTGTTAGCACTCCATACATTTGCCACATGGTCACTGGAAGGAGAAGATGCAGGTCATCCAAGGAGGAAACTGCTGCCATCCTTGTATCTGTGCCATAGGGGGAGAGGGGAGTGAGTGAGCAGAGCTGTCAGGTGAGGCAGGATTGCTCCTGGTAATGGGAGCAAGAGGCTGTACTTGTCAGCAGCTTAAAGGTTTAATTTCTTGACACTGTGCCTTGTCCATTTTGGAAGCTGATTCAGTCTCATTACGCTTGAGGAGCAGATGTTTCAAATGACAGCATACACTGTGCAGGGACAATTTCTGGTGCTTGGAAGGAGAGATTCCCAGAGGATAGCACCAGAGAAGCAGTGCTAGGCAGGAGGGAAATAAACTCCTGGTCCTGAGAAGACTAATGACAGGGGATGATTTCTAGCCCTCAGAAAGCTGATTAAGGGGAGTGCTCAAGTCTTTTCTTATTAGCAGGTCCACTCACTCCTGCACAAGACTGAGATCAACTTTTGGTGTTTCAAGGGTCTGTCTGTTTCTTCTGGTTTAACTCCTTCACTTGCATAGTCCTTGCCTCTGTTCCCTGTGTGCATGAGAGCTCTTGTCTTTCTCCCATTCATCCCTCCTGGCTGCTGCATCCAGGACTGAGAAAGCAGCAAGGTCAGATCCCAGGGATTCTGTCTCATCTGTGTGTTTAAAGGCCTCAGTGTAGCTGTTGTTCCCAAACTATTCCAGTTTGATAGTGTGTGGATCATTCTGGATCCAAAGTGTAGCTGCTACATTGGTCTGTCCTAGTGTGAGAGGGAGCTGGTGGTGACAAACCAGCTCTGACAGAAGCCCTTGAGTAAGGCAGGAGGATCCTCCTCCCTGACCACACAAGCATGAAGTATAATGAGTCCAACTGACTTAAAATATGCTGAGGTGCATGTTGAGGAGTACAGAAACTGCTGTTGGGTTTTGCTGATTCATGTTTCAGTTCAGAGCAAAGGTCAGAAGCTTTTATCTTTGTTTTCTTGCCCTTTTTCATGTCTGCTCTGTGCTCCCTGGGAGGTTATCACACAGCTACAACACTGAGCAGTTAGCTCCTCAGCTGACATTTCTTCAGCTATTGGGACATCTTAATATTAGGGAAGTGTTGATTATAGCTTGACATGTGCTGAAGTGTTTTTTCACTCTACATATCAAGCTCACCACAGGATTCATTGGTGACATCCTGAATATCAACCTGAGTTACAATTTGAGCAGATTAATTACGGAGAATTTTAGCCTTACCTTGTGACCTCTGGGATTTATTTAATTAGTGTTGTAGAACCAGCAGAAATGGTGCAAGAGGATGACGATTATTAGTGTAGGCTTCCAGATGAGTGAGTGACTTAGGGCTGGGCTTCTCCTTGTTTACTGTGGATGTAACAACAAATGATATTTTATACAAGGCTCTTCTGTTTGAATAATCTCAAATTGCCCAGCCCTTTTCTGCCCTCCCACTTGGAGACAGCTGCTTTACAACCAGCTTTCTATGGAGTTACTCAATCTAGTTTGTGAAGTCCTGTTGTCTTCATCCCAGCATGTTTCAAGGGTTTGGATGGAGCTTGGGGCAACCTGGGCTAGTGGAAGGTGTCCCTGCCCATGGCAGGGAGTTGGAACTAGATGAGCTTAAAGGTCCTTTCCAACCCAAACCATTCTGGGATTCTATGGTTCTTCAGTTTGAATTCTGACTGTGTGTGGGACATTCATCACCTTGGCTGAGTTCTGTCATAAAACAGTAGATTTTAAAGTTGAAGTAAGACTCTTTTAAAGATGGTATGTGGAGAGGAGCAACAACAACACTGTACTCCTAAAGGCCTTGGGGGAGCCTGTGAAATTTGGGGAGTCTGGGGAGCCTTTTAGGAAAGAATAAATTACTCCCAGACACAGTTTTGGTAGGGTTGGAGGTTTTTTGTTTAGTTTTCTTAACATGTATGTTTTGTACCTAATCGTTACAGAAATCTACTAAGTAAAATACCTCTTCTTGTATTTAAAACACATTTTGTTTCCTAGGACCATCCCTGAGTGTAAACTAGAAGAAAAGACAGGCATTAGCACCTTGCAAAAAGCAGCTGTGGGTTGAGCTTCTGCAAAGAGAGATGTGAGTGCCAGGGCAGTGTTACTTGCCCTCCGAACTCAGAGTTGGACACGATTCCTGAGAAGTCTTGGAGTGCAGTAGCTGATGTTCACACCAGATGGTTACAAAAGGCTCTTTTTTCACTGTATTTTGTTTTATCATGTGCTTGTTTGATGTAGGAGGTAGATGTTGGCAATAAGATAGGAAGTCTTTTATACCTTGTTCACTGGAGGTTCTTTGGGCTGCACTGTCAAGACTAAAAATCAACATTTCAGACCCTTAGGATGTTTCTCTGCTTTGTGCAGGAGCCTTGGGTGCTTGTGCCTTCCCTAGAGCTGGCAGCATGAATTTGTATCTTGACACTTTACAGACTGACAATCCTAAACCCATCCTGAGGCCTCACTGTGCCCCTGGCCTGGCTGTGTTCATCCATGTCCCAGATTTCTTCTGAGGCTGCAGGTTTAGTTTATGGAGTTAGGTTTGTATTCTGAAATAGTACTGAAGCAGAATCATGAGGCAAGTTGAAAATTAAGGGTTTGGAATCAAGGGTTTATCAGTGTGTTTGTGGCTTGCATTTGTTTTAGTCAGGTTTTAGCAGCCTAACACATTTTCAGTTGCTTTACAATGTGCTTCATTGCCTTTGGTGTGTTGGGCAGTCTTTGAACTTGCTTATACAATTTCCTTTATGTGAAGGACCTTTTGATCAAAGGCTGAACTCCTGAATACTGTTTTATTGCTTCTTTTATCTCCAGGTGTGTTATTCCTTTGCAAGTAAAATCCTGATAGTTTACTTGGGATAGGTGAAGTGTTAACTTTTACTGATCAAAATCTTTCTGGGTTTTACTTCTTTACTTCTGTTCTTACTATTACCATCCTTTCAGAAATATCTTGGAGCTTAGGTTTGGTTGACTCCTTGCTGACCAAAAGGCCTGGGAATGTTCCAGGCCAGGTTGGATGTGGCTTGGAACAACCTGGGCTAGTGGAAGATGTCCCTGCCCATGGCAGGGAGTTGGAACTAGATGGTCTTTAGGGTCCCTTCCAACCCAAACCATTCTGAGATTCCATGACCTAACACACACAGATGAAACAATTTTTAGATTTGCAGTGTTCCATGTGTTAAATTACATTTGTTTGTATGTGTGTTCTGCTTTAGTTTATCTCTGGTCTCTCAGTACCGAGAACTTGTTACATTTAGGATACTTTTACTAGATAAGGAGGAAATGTCATCACTTTGCTGGGATGTGTCTTTGAGGGCAAGTTTCTTCCTTGTCCTCAGCTTTTAAGTTTGCAATTTCTAAGCATTATTTAAGCAAAATGAATCTGTTGTCTTAGTCCTTTAAATGGTAGCAGAATCATAGAGTCATTCTCTGACAGATGGTGACTGCTACAGCAGAAGAGCTGAGGATGGATGTGGCTTAGAAAGACAGTTGTGCTTCCCTTTGATGTGGTCCAGCACTTTTCCTGCTGGATGTGGTCAATAAGAACAAAGGCAGAGATGCAGGGAATACTTGGGTTAAAAGTTATGGGTAAGAGGGTGTTACCTGCTCTAACTGTGAAAGCAGGGAATGTTTGTGGCATGAGAAGGATCAGGAGTTCTATTCTGACTGAATTCGGGCTTGAATACTGGTTGGACAGTAGTGAGATCAAAGAAATAGGATGGGATTTAATTTGGAGGTGACAGAGCTGGATTAAAAGACAGATGACAGGTGAATTCCTGCCTGTATGTGTGTGTGCGAGAGATGCTGCTTAGGGAAAAAAATGATACTGAAGGCAGAGAGAGACCTTGGCCAGAGCTCCTTTTTGCTATGAGAGGAGCACAATAAGGATCTGTAAGAGCTGACACTGTGCCAGTTAGTAAACAGAAGGCCTAGATGGAAGAAAAATCTGCAAAAGAACAAGAAATTAAAATAAGCATTCGCAGTTCTCTCAGTGATATCTGTAAGGCTGAAAACAGTGCAGATGGGGTCGTGGTTTGAGTGTTGGCTAGAGGAAAGGTCACTGGTGTGATGTGATCTGTTTGAGTGGGTTGCATGTAGCTGTAGGCACACACTAAAGTGTGTCTGGTGTGGAGCTGGAGAGGAGAAACTCCAGAAATAGTGGGGTTAGTGAGCACTGGGATGAAGGGAACACAGGATGCTAGTGGCATCCCAAGCAGTAATATTTAAGGTGAAAAAAGCTAAAATTGTTGCCCAGAGCGGCTGTGGCTGCCCCATCCCTGGAAGCATTCAAGGCCAGGTTGGATGGGGCTTGGAGCAACCTGGGCTAGTGGAAGGTGTCCCTGCCCATAGCAAGGGGGGGAGCTGGATGATCTTTAAGGTCCTTCCAACCAAAACCATTCTGGGATTCTGTGAAAATCATACTGGATTTTGGGAGGGGGAGAAACTGTATAGGGTTAAAAGAATTGAAAGGATGAAATGAAATGTGGGGGTGAAAGGGTAGAGAACTCTGGAGTTGGAGTGTAGTAGACAGAAGAAGGAAGTGAGGTTAGGAGGAGAGCACAGAAACAAAAATCCCTGCGGAGGAGTAGGGAGGAGTTGACAGCAAAGGTTATTGTGCCCTTGGATATCTTCATCTTGCTCGTTAGTGGCAGGTCTGAGCTTTGCACAGCAACGTTCCTGCTCTGCTTTTTTTCTTTTTAATATATTCCTCTGTAAGAACTTGGTTGCTCAAACAATGATCCATGACTGTTGGTGCAGGGAGCTGGTGAGATCCCAGGAACAAAGGCTGATTGATGGGTGCCAGGAGAGCACACACGGTGTGTGAGGGTGTGATTGTGCAAAAGCCCCGTGACTTTGGATGGGATTTGAGCACATGCTTACCTTTTGGGAGGTGCTCACATGCTTGTCATGCGGCACAGCTGTTCTTTTGTGGGTTTCGCTTTCACCTAATGTGGTTTCAAAAAAATGTGGGTCTCTCTGGGTGAGGAAAGAGCTGATAAGGGACAAGCTCAAACAGCTCATTGGTGTGGCAGCAAACACTGGTGGTGGAAGTGCTTTACTTCAGAGCACTAGTGTTGCAATTTGGTGAACTGTTTTAATTGATAAGGATTCAATAATAACAGAGCTCTAAACTTAGAACTGAGCTCTCTTGTTGTGTTTGATTTTGATGTGTGTTTCCTGCTCATCCTTGACATAGCCAGTGAGGTGAGCTTGAGGATTTTGAGTTGGACCTTAGGGTTCAAGACTGTGTAAAGAGCAGTTGTGGATATATTAATTAAACTGCTGTATTAAACCAGGAAAATCCTTCTTGAAAAATATGATATGCCCTTTACAGCACCTCTGTTAGGAAACAGCCTGAGGGAGTTGGGGGTGTTCAGCCTGGAGAAGAGAAGGCTCCGGGGAGACCTTAGAGCCCCTTCCAGTGCCTAAAGGGGCTCCAAGAAATCTGATGGAAGGATTTGGACAAGGAATGGAGAGACAGGACAAGGGGGA
>NW_008655482.1:7566-14514 GCF_000695815.1 Acanthisitta chloris
AGATGGGACTTGGAGCAACCTGGGCTAGTGGAAGGTGTCCCTGCCCATGGCATGGGGTGGAATGAAATGATCTTTAAGGTCCTTGCAACCCAAACCATTCTGGGATTCTATATTTTGGAATTATTAATAGCAATTGAGATGAGACACAACTTTGTGGGCATTCACCCCTTTTTGTGGAGTTACTTCTGTGTTTGGCATTTGACCCATTCCCAGCCTTCCATTACTGTTTTGGATTGCTCAATTCATAGCATAAACTGGTTAAAACAGTTCAGTGAAAACCAGTTCCAGGCTGTTACTTGAATACTTCAGGCAGTCTTGGTAAATCAGAGGCAATTCCACGTTTGCAGTGGAGCAAAGCCCATGTGCCTGCCTTGCTGCAGCTAACACTGAAGGGAATGTGTACCTGCTCTGGGGATCAGAGTCTGGAAAGAAAATCCCACCTATGCCAGTTGGATTGCTCTGAATGTGCTTAGTTCTCTGTGTAGCTCAAAAGGAACTTCCACCTGTAATCTTGAAATTGCTTCAATGAAGCAATTGAGAATTATTTGATGAACCAAAATAACTTCACTCAGTGAGTGCAATCTCTTTGCAGCTCAGACACTGCCTCGAGTCTGGCTCTATGAATTCATGTCACTCTAAAGTTTTCTGAGGCTGAGCTTTCACCCTTGAATTCCTCTTCATGACCTTTTTCCTTTGAAAAGAGCAGGACAGGTTGTGTTTGTGATTAAACAAAGGGAGGTCACCAGACTGTGAGTAAATGAGAGGCTCCATTTATCTCAGTGTTAGTCACCTGCTGTATTCTGAGAAATTCGGAGGGAAAAGCCAGAAAACTGTAGAATGTCAAGCTATTAAAAAGAAGTTAAAAGTGTGCAATGTTGTTAGCTGGCACACATGAATTAATGCAATTTTAGTTTTGGGCTATTTTATTGCAACACCCCTTTGTTCACCATGGTCATGTCACTGTTAGTAAATCATGGGATCTTCAGTCTCACAGGGTCTGTATCTGTTCCCATCATTAAGCTTCCTGTGCTCAGCAGTTATCTTTTTTCTTCTCTTCAAGGCTCTACAGACCCAGCTATGAAGGAACTAAGCAAGAGGAACAATCTTGTCTCATAAACTGCTCTGTGTGTGTTTGCATTGGCAAAAATGAAACCTACAGATGGTGATTGCTGCAGAGGCTTTGGGTACTGGGTGGGTGAGAGCCACTGAAGCTTAGGTTGAGTAATACCTGTCACTGCTTAACTGTGATTTCACTAGTGAAAAGTTTTGTGGGCTGTGCAGCAATCCCAGAATGGTTTGGGTTGGAAGGACCTTAAAGATTATCCCATCCCACCCCCTGCCATGGGCAGGGGCACCTTCCACCAGCCCAGGTTGCTCCAAGCCCCATCCAACCTGGCCTGGAACACTCCCAGGGATGGGGCAGTCACAGCTGCTCTGGGCAACCTGTGCCAGTGCCTCACCAGCCTCACAGGGAAGAATTCCTTCCATATATCTCACCTTAATTTCTGTCTTTCATTTTGAATCCAATACTCCTTGTCCTATCACTGTAGTTCCTGATGAAATATACTCAAAATATAATTTTAGGCTTGGTTCAATAGGAATGGACAGCAATGTGTTTAGAAGTCTTTGTCAGTACCCTTGATCTTATTCTGGAATATATTTATTATTTGTTTGTATTTATATACATAGGCACGGGCACAGGTTGCCCAGAGAAGCTGTGGCTTCCCCATCCCTGGAAGTGTTCCAGGCCAGGTTAGATGGGGCTTGGAGCAACCTGGGCTGGTGAATGACATCCCTGCCCATGTCACAGGGCTTGGAACAAGATGATCCTTAATGTCTTTTCCCACCCAAACCATTCTGTGATTCTATCATAATTACCTCAGTGGCTCATATCAACATTCAGGCTTTTGTGTGTGTTACAATTGCTAGGAGTGCTGTGCTCCAAGACATGGGGTGTTCAGCACTTTTTGCAGCCCTTTGGAAAACAAAAAAGGAGGGAAAACTCCAAAAAGTCTGGCTTTGCCCATGGTTTTTCCCCTTGTAAATGTAATTATTTTGAACAGCTTTCAGCTTAATGCCACCTTTGGTAGCCTCACAGTTACCTTCAGCTTGTGCAGGTATTATCCTCATGCATTGTAATTGTTCCCCAGTGTAGTAAGAAGGAAATCAAATATAGGGAAAAGTTACTCTCTCTAAAAGCAGGAATCTGAGATGACTGCAATGAAAGCATCTTGAGCTGACAGTGTTTCCTGAGCTTGTGCTTCTTGTCCAACCATGAGCTTTGGGTTTGGAGAGCTGGCAATTGGCAGTTGGAGCAAAACACAAGCTTTAATTTAAATTTCTGCACCTTTGAGTATTCTGTTAACCTTTTAGATCTCGTTTGTGGGTAAACTGTTAGAGCTGTCTTGAGACTGAGGAGTGCAGAGTGCCAGGAGTGCCTTAACTTGGCCATCAGAGCAGGACCTCAGTTATTCTCTGGATCATCTTAGGTTTGTAAGTTTCTGGCCAACAATCGAGTTAGTTTTTTCAACAAATTTAAACTGTGTGATCACATCTAATATAAAGATCTTCACAAGAAAGGAGTAACTGGGTTATACACATACCTCACATGTGCAGCAGTTTATGTCACATACAGGTTTTATTTTAACATAATTTCTGTTATTCAGAGGATTTAGTGGTTATCATAACACAAATCACTCGTGTTCTTATCACCATTAATTGCAGCACTTGTATCCTTTTATTCTTTGGATTTTCAGCAGGGAAAAAGACCTTTTTGTGTAAAAAATAAAGAAATCCTTTGTTGCAGAGTAGATCTCTTAAACTAATTTCCTCTAAGAGTGGTAAAATGTGTGACTAATTAAAATAAAGTGCTTTTCATCTACTTTTAATCCCCACCATTCAAATTTATTTAGAAATTCTTGTGTAAGTAAACCATGAAAGTGTATAAATGGTCAAATATGTTGGTATCTTTCTAGTTTGAAGCACTGCCAACTGCAGATTATATGGTGCCAGACTTAAGGCAGTAAAGAAATTGAGGCAAATCCTTTTCTAGGGGTGGAGATTGCAGGGATAAAGATAAATAACCCTTTGTATTATGGAATTGGAATTCTGTATTGGCAAAAAACAAAGTTAAATTACAGCATGATGTAATCTAGTGTGTTTCATTCTTGCATAAACCAAAAATAACTCAAAGAAGGTAGATTAAACTTTCTAAAACCATCAGAATATCTGAGACATGAATGACTTTGGACTCTGATCCTTGTGGGTCTCTTCCAACTCTAAATTTTCTGTGATTTTGTGAATTTATGGCAGGTGAATAAGTGTGTGTAAATGGGTGCTAATATGGCACTTTTGGTTCATCACTTTGTACTGATTCTTGCTGTAATAGCTTCCATCAAATTCTCTGGATGAAACACAGCAAAACCTTTCAGTAGCAGCACCTGTGCAGGATTAAACAGAGGAATTGTGGTTATGAAGGAATGTCTTTCCTCTTCCCCACAGGAAACAGATCATGTGGAAAAAATCCCCTCATGTGTTGTAGTTGCCTTTTTCCCCACCCAATCCAGAGTATTTCATGGAATTACCATTAATAAATCTGGCTGTATTAACAAATGAAATGCCACTTACTTTTTGAGCTGGTGAACGTTAGCTTCAGTGGGTTGTGATAGAATCACAGAATGGTTTGGGTTGGAAGGACCTTCAAGGGCATCTCATTCCAACTGTCTGCCATGGGCAGGGACACCTTCCACCAGCCCAGGTTGCTCCAAGCCCCATCCAGCCTGGCCTGGAACACTCCCAGGGATGGAGCAGCCACAGCTTCTCTGGGAAACCTGTGCCAGTGCCTCAGCATCCTCACAGCCAAGAATTTCTTCCCAATATCCCGTCTGTCCCTGCCCTCTGGCAGTGTGAAGCCATTCCCCCTTGTCCTGTCCCTCCATCCCTTGTCCAAAGGTCCTCTGCAGCTCTCTTGGAGCCCCTTTAGGCACTGGAAGGGGCTCTAAGGTCTCCCTGGATCTTTCTCCTCTCCTGGCTGAACACCCTCAGCTCTCCCAGCCTATCTTCACCAGGAAATTGTTCTTTGTGGGCTGTGATCACAGATTTGATTATCTTAGTTCTGAAAGACAGTGCTCAGTGTTCTGCAAACCAAACAGTGCTGCTGATGGCAGGAAATGTCATTTACTTACTTCCTCTTGCTTCCAGGTGGTTTTCTCTTGATGTTTCCCAGCAGCACAGTGTTCAGACCTGCCATCAGCTCGTGATGTGACATAAAAGCAGCTTGTGGCTTAGGGTGCTTTGGCTGCACTGAGAGTGTGCAACAGGTTAAAGGAGGAGATGAGGGGGGTAAAAAGCATCTCCTAAAATCCCACTGAGCTTTGGAAAACAGAATTTCCTCACTCAGGTTTTTAAACCAAAGCTCCATAGTAATCTGTCTTTGGATCTGAATGTGATTTAGATTTCTATGGATATCCTTTCCAAACCCAGAGGCAGATATACTGATTTATTCCCAGACTGAATACTTGATTCAATACTGAATTCAATACTGAAACTCTTTGTTCTGCAAAGATTTTTATGTTAAAATTTTTCTTGTTGCAAACAGTTTTTCCTGGCTGAGCCTTGCTGGGAAAAGGCTCTGCCCATGTTATGTTTGAGAGCTGCTGTTGAGGGTTATAGACTTCTCTCATAAAGAACCACTCTGGGAAAGTTTCTCCCAGGCAAAAAGAGCCTGAAAATGTTTATTTTAATGCTTCATGGTTAGAAATTTAGAAACCTGTAGGTGGAAATTCCCATGTGAAACACTTAAAGCCCTTCACAACTGGAAAAGAGGTGTCTTGTATTCATTATTGTGGAGTACAAAATAGTATTCATAGGATTATTATTTAAAATACATATCTCTATTTATGGATTCAATGAATGGAGCCTCACAGACTGCTTAGTCAAGAATTAAGGAATTGCTTACAGATTTCCCAGTGAGGATTAACATCTGACGTAGCTGTGTCATTGCTTCAGCCACAATGGGATCCTTTATCTCCACTCACATTTTCTGTGCATTTAATTTCTTCCTACAGACAGAGCTTTGTTTGTAAGGGCAGCCTGACTGGGGCTGTGTGTATTAGATGGACTGAAAAATGGGGATATCTGGCAGGTGGGAAATGTCAGGGAATACAGCAAAGGTTAAGGAAAGAGGCTACTGTGTGTGGTGACAACTAGCACTGCTGTGGTTAACTTTCATCTCATGAAAGCTAAATAATTGTCTTTCACCCTTCATTGATGGGATGCAGACTCCAAACTTAGTCTAAATTGGCACAGAATATTGAATTTTCTGTGTTATTTGTAGTCACTGTGAACTTCTGCAGCTTAAATCCACTCAGACCTTTTGTTCTTCCGATAGTGTGGGATTCATTTCCAGTAAATAACCATTCCCTTAGAATACCCCAACCTCTTTATTCATCTCATGGATCAACAGCATCCAAAATGTGAGGATTCCAGCACAGAACAATTGGCTTCTGCCTGGAATAGCTATTTTAGGAGGGCAAGCAGAAGCTGAATGGCAGAACTGGGACTTGCACTGCTTCTCTCTGTGCTTTGGTCAGGCCACAAGGCCCAAGTTGTCTGTTCATGCAGGCAGAGCTGAGGATGGAGAGGGATCAAAGAGCTTGGGTTTGGGGGACTTAGGAGGGTTGAACCAGCACACATCATGCCTGAGAAGGAAACTGGGATCTGTGAGAGGTTGGGATGAGAAGCTGGTGGTGCTTGGGAAATTCACGCTGTGTTGTGCCATGTGTGCACAGAGAGGCTGATCTCCAGGGCTGCCTTCAGGATTCCCAGTCATGAGAACACTTGAATAACTGGGGAAAAGCACATGTGCCAGTGCCAAATGACAGAAGATCAGTGGAAATCTTGACTCCTTGCTCCAGATCATCTGCCTCCTGCATCTGCTTCCTTCCCTGCCATGAGCTTTCCTGCCATTTGCCTTTCCTTGCTGACTGCTGTTACAGAGGTGGGGTGCTAGGGGCTTATTGTCACTGCTAGTAGTGTGGAAACACTGTTTTCCAGCAAATCTGTTATGGAAATGGTTTTAAAATTGGCTTTGGAACATTTTGAGTGTTCCTTGCCCAGTGGGGAGATTACTGCAAGGTGACTTTCCTTTTACTTTCATAGCTTGTGTGTTTGGTGGTTTGAGGGATGAAGAGTTCAGAGTAGTTTAGAGGTTACAAGTAAATTCTGGAGGTGTTTGCAGCGCTCTATTACATTCTTGTCTGCAAACAGTGTTAAAATTACTCTTGGTGTATACTAGTGTCTACAGCACGAGGAGCATTATTGACATATCTGTAGTCACCAGAATCACCATTGTGCTTGGTGGGGATATGCCTGGTCCCAGTGAGGCTCTGAGAAACACATGACCCAACTTTGTGACCTGAGCTAGTGGCTGTGCTCACAGAGCAGCATGACATGGCTAAAAACCACTGTGACCTGTGGCTGGGTCACCTCACTCTACTGTGTTTGTGCTGGGTTGGTGATGTATCAGAGTTCCCTTCCATGCACAGTGACTCTGACATCTCTCTATTGTTTCTTGTTCACTGTGTTTGTGCTGGGTTGGTGATACATCAGAGTTCCCTTCCATGCACAGTGGCTCTGACATCTCTCTATTGTTTCTTGTTTGTTTTTTACCTAACTTTCATTGACTGTTTGTTTTGCATCTCTGTTTTGTTTTCCAAGTTGGCCTTGCCAGCTTTTTTTCCCCTACGTTGCCAAGTAGGAACAGATCTGTGAGAAGTATAGCTTATTTTTTCCCCTATGTCCCTTTTTAAGCCTCTTCTGTGGCTGAGTTCTTAGCTGCTTTGGAGAACTAAACTTCTGAGGTTTGTATGCATATATACGAGGTGCTTGCATTTGGCCAGATATATCTATAGAGATATAGATATATACACACAGACATACACTTTATAC
>NW_008655483.1:0-10904 GCF_000695815.1 Acanthisitta chloris
GGCTGGGGTTAAACCACGACATGGGGTATGTGCATGGTGCCCAGGCACCAAACCATGACCCTCTCCACTCCCAGGCAGAAATCTCCGTGGATAAAGCCCAGGTCTCCACTCGGGCTTTTCAGCTTGTCCCCTCTTGAACTATGGTTTGCCTGGCTCCCTGAAAGGCACCTGTGGTGTACTTCAGTCACGAGCAGCAGTGACACCAAAACCTCCTGTGTCTAATACTGCCAGAAAAATGGAGAGAAGACTGCAGGAGTGGGGAGTGCTTCATATTTCAGGGAAATCTGGTCTTTGAGGGCTTGCAGTGGATTTAATATGAATAGGAATGCCTAGTTCGTGTGTATTTAAGAGAGCAGAAGACTCCTTGGGAGCCTGGGAAATTGCTCTATCCTGTTAGCACCTTGCCTTGGAGAAAGCACCTTCTACAATTATTAGTTGTATCCAAAACCCTAAGTAGCCCCAGATAAGAAAATATGCCCTGCAGCTTCCAAGGAGGCAAAGCTGAGCTGGCATATGAAGGGAGACGATCCTGCCAGTGGCCCAGCTGGGAGAGTGAAAGAGGGACCCCAAGAACCACAAAGGGTAGCAAGTCACACCTCAGGCTGCACAAAAATACACAAGGCTTCCTGTTGGACATCACTGATATTAAAACATTGGTTTTAATGTTTTAATATTAAATTAAATATTAAATTAAAACATTTGAATAACTTTATATGACTAATTATATTTATATATATCAGCAATGAAAGATCTTTATTAAAAGCCAAATAACACATATGTACTAAACAAAGCTTTTTAACAACTCCCAAATCCCAGCAATGATACTCACCATCAGCTTCCATCCCGTCATCTCTGACAAGTGCTGGAGCCCAAGACATGAGCCACATTCCCTCAGACTCTCCTGCAATACCAAAGCTAATCCCAGCCTCAGCAGCACCAACACCCTCATCTCAGACATCTGCTCACTGGTATGCTGGATGATGTCTTATTTTCTCAAGGAGAAATATGAGTTTGGCTTATCAGTAAATCAAAAGAGCCAGCTTATTTTATATTGAAAGGTAGTTTCATCCCTAGAAAGTATTAAAAATTACTTTATGCTTTATTACTCATGAAAGACATCACTTTTTTTTTTGTCTGAAGACAAATCTTTTATTTAAAAGCTGAATTCAAAGGCTGCCAACATGTGAAGGGTCCCTGCTGTATGGGGCGTGTATACCTTTCTGACAGCAGCATTTCTTCTTTAAAACTCTGACACACTAGTCTCTTTGGCTCAACATGAAAGAGTCCTTCAGGAGGTCTCTCTTGCCTGGTGAGAGTTTGAACTCTTTATTTCCCAGAGGCAGTTTTGTTTGCCAATGCCCATCTGAAGAGATGAGATCTGGCGCAGACCACTCGAACTGAGCATCGAGCTCAATCTTCCTGTCAGAGTATGGAGGGCAGAAGCCACTACAAAGAAAAGATGCTGAACACAGGGATGTGTGTCAAAATGAGATTTCTGCAGGGAATGCAACAGCTTGAAAATAATTTGAAGTTAAAGTTTCCTGACACAGGAAATCAGGGGAGTTGAGGATTCACCACATGCCCCATAGGAGAGCGAGGAGAGTTTGCAGGCAGAGGTGCCCGTTGGGTGCTGTCTCCTCTAGGATGCATCTTTATGCCAGGGGATGTGAAATTCTTCCCACAGTCATGGTCACCCAGGGAGATCGTACCCAGACCCGGAGAGCATCAGCATGGCCTGCAAGCAGAGCACTGAAGAGAGGGACCTGCAAACAAAATAACCTTGGAGCGCAACACCACACATCCTACATGGACTAAGTGGACACATATCAGCCAAGCAGTTATTTGCTGAGCTGTTGCTCTCCTCCTCTGTCCCCTGCCCCATCCCATTATCACAAGCAGAAGTGCAGCATCCAGCAGTGCTCCCTGTGTACATCTCCATGCGCCGGGAATAGCGTGTGCTTTGCCTTGTCTCACCATGCCCCCAACCCTCCCGGGAAATCCTGCAGCAGGACAAAACGCTTGGTCAGTGAGTGCCCTCTGTGGAATCGATTAACCCAGGCATAGCAACACCAGTTTACAGAGGCTTTTTGAAACACCTCTGTGTGGACCTGATCATTCTCAAGGGCCTTCTCACACTGACCACATACCTGCACTTATATTTTCAATCAGTGTTGAAAAATCACAAAAACCTATCTGCAGGCAGGACATTTTCGTAATGCTCTGAAAACTGGGGGGTAGTTTTTAAACCGAAAGGAAATACAGAGCTCTGAAAGTAATCTGTAGCCTTATTTCCTGTTACTGCAGCAGCTAAGCAACTGTATGTTGGCAGAGTGCTTTATTCATGCCTCTGTTGCTGGTTTTAGTTAGTTACACACTCCTCCCCCCACTTTAAATCTTTGGTCTTCTGGTGCAAATCATTCACTTTGCACTTATAAGGGATGGATGAGTGTCTAGACTGGACAAGTCAATAGTTATTTTTCATCTTATGTTTTATGATATTTCTATAAAGATCTGCATGGTGATCATGCTTACTGTGACTTCCTGGGGGCTGAGCATAAGTGGGCACCTTCTGTGGATCACAAGTGACTCTCTTGATCGTATGTACTTGAAAACAGCTTTGGAAGGTGGTGGCTGCTGCCTCTTCCTATCACTTAGCACTCTTTGCAGATTACAGCAGCTGAGTATTACAAAATTAGTTTCAGCATTCTCAGCAATATGTGATCATTTCCAGTAGTGTCCCCATAGAGTTTACTGTCCAGAGGAGAAAGACTGATCTGACTTTCTTGGAAAACAATGGCACTGGGTGGGTTGCCTGGTATCCCTTCCCAGGCTTTGACTCCCTTTGGGTGCTGGTGTTACACAGAAACCCATGGTCTTAATGGCTCTATGGAGTCAGATCCCACCTCAGCATGGTACATGAAATCCAGCAAATGCTAACAATAAAAAATCCCTGAACTGCTGAAGTCACCCCATCCTAGTACAGTGAAAGAAATGGGGGACAGATTGGGCAGTGAGCAACCTGCTCAGGTGGGTAACCTATAAAGATAAGGTTTGTCACCACCCACCCTTTTGGGGGGATATGTGTGACCTGATATTGATACCACAGCAGCAATAGGTTGGATGGAGCAAGTTTTTTCCTTGCCAAACCAATGGTCTGGGACCAGGTGATGAAGATGTTAGTGAGTCCTTTCAAGCCCAGGCTTGATATAGGAGAGAGGTACATAGATGACCCATAAACTGACTTCAGGTTTTGGCTACATACTCAAAGCAATTCAGAATATAGATCTTGCTGCCCTCTAGTTTGTCTCTGCCTTTCTCCCAGCCTTATCTCATGGTCTTGCTTTTCTCTGAAAAGGTTGTGGAATAGTTGGTATCTTCTGCAACCTCACCATGAGTAGGTGACTGGTAAGCAGCTAAAGGTATTTTAAACAACTCAGTGCTCAGTCTGACTGACCCAGCCACAAAAAGGCTGCTGAGCCCATGTGCTGGGCTCGTTGTTGAGACGGCATCAGCTCACACAGACACAGGGTCTTCCATGAGCCTCCAGGGTGACAACAGGCTATGGGCTACTCCACTCTCCATGGAGTTTGTTATGGTATATGACCTGATCAAAAAGAGCCTGTATGGTGCCTTGTGAGAGAGATGGTGGCCACAGACTCCATCCAGGGTGGGGAGAGTCACCTCTCTCTACAGAGCAGGGCTAGAGGCAGGTGGAGGATGAAGGTCCCACTTCCCAGCTTCTTCCAGACTACTCACAGGTGAGGGTGCTACCACCACATATCACCAGACGAGGACAACACGCAAACAACACACAAGATCTCTCTCTGCCATGGCTTTGAGGTAGACCCCCTGAAGGCAGGTACTGTGCCTTAAGGCATCACCATAAACAGGTAAAAAGACTTTCTGAGGCTGCTGGGTCTCCCTCAGAGACCTACATCTACTCCTGCAGGAAACAAAGGAGACTCAAAGCATCTCCAGGTTAGGAGAATGAAGAATGTTGCAGATATAGCTGCTAAGAAGGTATCTCTTAAGCAAAGCTGGCACGAGAGATCACCTGCCTTTGCCCTTCACTCTCTTATCAGGGGAGGATCAGGACGGGAGTGCACCTCTTCCAGGGCAGCATCATGCTGGACTTTCTCCAGCTGTTCCACTCATGAAACTGGTGAGCTGCAGAGGTGGCATAGGAACCAGGCAAGTAAATTGGAAGTAGGGCCATGCCAGTGTAAAACAGATTCTCCAACGTCTGCTACTTTTTCAGCAATTTCTGAACCAAGTAAATTGGAAGTAGGGCCACGCCAGTGTAAAACAGATTCTCCAACATGTCTGCTACTTTTTCAGCAATTTCTGAAAACATGCGACTCTGTAATAAAGGGTTGGGCTCCTGACTCATGAGAAGCCATTTGTTTTACAGAAACAGCTCACTCCTGAGGCAGGCTGATCTGCCATGCGTTAAACAAGCATTTCTTGATAGGCTGCTTCCCACAGCCAGAGCCACATCCTCCCCTCCCCTTCCTCCCCAGCTCCCCTGCATCAACGTGCTGTCCTGGGCTGGACTAGCCCCACATGGGAGCAGGCTGGATGGCCTACCCGGGGTGTGAGAATCAACATCACCCCCCATGAGTAATGCTGCTGGTGCCTCTGGGATGTATCAGGAAGAGCTTTGTGCTGCAGGAAGATGAGCTGCTCTGTAATTATTTTCCGTGAACTTCAGGAGAGCTTGCCTGCCCTTCTGGGCACGGATGGGTAATTACGGGCACACACTGGAGGAGTAACCAACCTCGTGCAGGTGACTTGGCCAACGTCACTACTGTGGAGCTGGTGACTTCTCAGGCACGGGGAAGTGGCACTCATGTTTACGTGTGTCTGCCTAGCTGGCCCCACTTGAAAGGGGCACCAGACACTGACGAGAAGGCATGTGGATGAATGGGAACTGTTTTGAGAACAGATCAACTCCACCTTGAAGGTGTGCTGTCTGTCATTTCAAGAGCCACCTCAGCCCTACTTCCCGAGGGGAAGGAGGGACTTCTGCCACACAGTGTGTTACTCTAGCTGCTGGTGGGGTAGTTCCAGTACTCCCTCTGGCAAAGGGGATCTTCTAGTGATTCTCCTTCACTGCAAGTCACTCAGTGCTGTAAATGCAATGTGGCATTGCTGGCAACATGCTGATATGTGGATGTTGCATGTTACTGGGACATGGAGAATGAGCAGGGTAAAATCACTGTGGTATGATCCAGGCTTCAGCTTAATCAGGTCCCTGCCCAGCAAAGTCGGGTGAATTTTGACTTCTGCTAAGATCAGGCAATGAAATATATTTGGGGTTATCAAGGAAATGAATCCAGTATTAAGCCTAATTTGTGAGTGCTCTTTCGAAACTGTCTTTACTTATCGGTGGAATAGGAAATCCTCCTGCTTCAAATCTGCTGACTCCTAGGGAGCCTGCAGAGTCAGATCTGACCTGGCATGAGGAGGAGGATGAAGGAGTGCTTATATACAGCATCTATCTCTGATCTGACCCTTGTCAGTCTCACAGGTTGCCTTGAACCCACTCCCACAGTGACCTTAAAAGCAACAACATCCCAATGCAGAAATCAAACACAGTATAGGTTCTGTGGTTCATATTTTTTCTGAGCCCTTTAGCTCATTGTCAAGGTCTTCCTGATACCCATGAACCTGAGAAACATCTAAAAGCAGAGTGGACAGAAGGTAACTGGAAGATGACCTTTAGAACACTGCTTACTGCCAGATGTGACTGCCTCTCCCTGTCCACAGTGCAGAGCCAGGGACCCCTTGACTCAGAGCCCACCTTGTCAGAGGAGTCCATAAAGATGAATTTTAAGATACTCTAAATGACCTGAAACTTGAAAGAAAAGAAAAAAACCCCAAAAGACTGTTATAAAACCCAATTCCAAAAAACCCCTCACCAAACAAAAATACCCAACCCCAAACCCAAAGACCCAGAGCTGGAAGCACTGCTGTCTTTATTGCCCTTTTAAATACAATGCCTGAATTAGCCCATTCTTTTGAAGTCTTTATTGCTTTCTTTTGAGCAAGAACAGATCAAGTACTGATCAATTCAGAATTTGGTCTATGTGTTTTCAGACCTAGCAGGTTTTGACACTGATTTACAGGTATCAGGCAGAATATCTTAACACCCCAACCACCTTCTTAAGTGGGATGTAAGGTCATCACTTGAAGCCCAGTCTGGACCAAGCCTCAGACAGAAAGCCAGATGCTGTTTAACTGAGTGCAATTGCATAGAGAGCATGGCAGCCACACACTGCAATCAGGTGACCATGTGTTCAAATGCATAATAATGATCATTTTCCCCTCTCCTAATGTCCACATGGAACAGAAGTAATTAGCCATGTAACTGTGCACCTATGTGTCCAGCCAAGGATTGCTGAAAGGCTTGGAGCAGGCCCAGAGCACCAGGCTCCAGCTCAGCCTCCTGCTCCTTGGAGTGGCATTGATTTCCCATGCAAACCTGTGGAATTAACTCCTGGGGATGGTATTTCTAGATTGCCGACACACTGTTTATGTAAATGAGGCATCCTTTGATATCCTCTTGGTTTTACTGACATATTTAATATTCTTTAACCTTCATGGGAAAAAATATTCATGTTATATCAATAACTGCTTTTTATGTCTTTCCTCAAGGAATTCTTTCTCCTCTTGAAACTCATTGTGGAACAATTGAATTCCTTCAATTCAGATTTAAATGATTCATTGAATATTTTACACTGATTCCTCATGCTGCTGCTCAGACACATGGATGCTTAGTCAACTTGAAAAAAGCTTTCTTTTCCCTGTTTTCCTAGAGCTGTTCTACAGTGTCTTCCTTTCACATAACACTTCATGCATCATCCTGAGCTCTCTTCCGCTCCCACTCTCCCACTAGCACAAAGTGGTGAGGATCTGAGTGGCAGGACCATGCTTTCTTACATCTAAATGAATAAATGTCTTTCTTCCTAAAAGGCCTGGTCTAAACATGCCAGGTGGAAGAAAATGAATGTTACCCTCCCCCTTCATAGCAAACCAGTTAATCAATTCCTGACCTGCTCATGGTATTATTCACTCTAGCTCTGCACATGTTTGAATGCAATTAGAACAGTGACAGGTCTTTCCCCAGCATATTTCAGGGCACCATGGTACACAGCATCATTGCTAAAATGCTTTATCCCATGTGTAGACAGGATCTTGACCATAACATCCTGCAGCACCATGCCTAGGACAGCAAAAGCCCATGACATGCCTGTCATGGCATGACAGTTGTGCTCATTCACTAAGTTTGCCCTTTCTTGGGCTTCTTCTAACCCCAAAGCGTTCCAAATTCTCCTCACCTGCTCTGGCCTTTTCCCTGCTCATTGCCCCTTTTGTGTGAAGGGCCTGGCCAGGCTGTGACACCCCTGCCATAGCTCCCACACTGGTGGGGCAGTGCAGACTGCTTGGAAGATGCACTCATGGCAGCTGCTTGCCATCATGAACATTTGGAGGGGTGATACTATGGGAGAGCTCCTCACTCTCTCCATCAAGCCAGTCCACTCTTCCCAAAGGTAGTATCTGAAAGTTGCTGCGATACTTCAAGAGAACAGCCAGCTGACAAAATGAATTTTTTCTCTCTGTCACAACCAGAGTAATTTCCAGGCATCCACACCATCTCTCTGTAGCACAAACAGGAGGACTGCAGTAGTTTTCAGGCCCTAAAGCTGCTCTGAAAATCCCCTTGCTTCAGCTTTTGTTTTCAGCCAACATGGCTGTATTCCTACTGCTCCCATTTAGTTCAAATAGCTCAGCAAACTAAGCACCCAGCAGAGATGTAAATTGTGGAGCAGCTGAAGACAGTCACCGATTGTGCTTTCTAGCCCTCAGGTGGATGAATGAGGTGGGTATCACCCAGCCCTGCACGACTCTCGCTGGCGTACAAACCCCCATCTGAGGGTGCAGTTCTGTATGTAGTGCATTTGCTGGTCTTGTTCTTCCGTACTGTGTATCCTGTGTAAATGAAGGAAATGCTGTTTGTTACAAAAAAGTGCATTCTATGTTGTTAGTTAATAGTCTGACATCTGCTACTGTCCAGGACAGTCCTCTGCAAATGAAATCCGGCTTTGCTGCAGGAGTAAAAATCAATGTGCTAGTGCAATGTGAGAACTCCCTCATTTCTCCAACATCCATGTTCTCTTGAACAGAAAATAGTTTGCATATGCCTGTTGTTTCCTCTTCCTCAGGATAAAAGTAATGCCTGCCCACATGTCAGAGATGTGCCCAGGTTACTCAAGCACCAGTGAAGACCTCTACATTTCCATCAGTGTGCTCCTCCCCAAAACACAGTGTAGGCAGTGTTGCTGCCCTGAAGGTGACCCTGAGCATCCAATAGGATGTGAATAAGAATTCTCTTTGTGCCAGGTGTGCTGGACTTGTTGCAGCATCACTGAGCACAGAAGACCTGCCCATCAGCAGGGATTACTGGGCTCCTTGAGGCTTATGCAAGGATGGTTAGAGCTGTGTGAGTCTCAGACATCACATTTTCTTGGGAAAGTTGATTATTTCCCATCTCCTTTCATTCCACATTGGAACATAATGGAAATATCAAAACCAAGCTTATTGAAGTCCTTTGTTTAGATGTTGGTGTTTTGATGTTTTATGGGATTCATATCAAGTTGAAAAAGATTGAAAGTGCTTGATAATGCTGTCAAGTTTCAGTGAAAACAGTGATTATGTGAAACATTTCCACTCTGTTCTGCTAGGAAGAAACCAATTCTGTCAGTCTAAATGAGAAATGAGTTATCAAATAAATCTGTACCACTCCCCAGCAGTGGCTGTACCCTCCAGGCTACTCATGGTGTCTTCTTTGGGTGGTCAGATCTCACTACCAGTCTCCCATCATTACTGTGACAGTTTCCCTCTACACAGATGGACCGAGGCCTGGGCTCTGGTGATGGCAAAAAAACCCCTAGCCCTAATTTTGCCTTCCTTTTCATTCTTCCCTCTTCAAGAAAGGATCAGCAGTTCTTGTTTGCAATGAGGAATTCCCTGGCGAGGTGCAGCAACAGCAGTGGCCCAGAAGGATGAGCTGTGTAGCTTACAGGTCCTCATGGCACTAAGCAGGGTGAAACTTTCTCCAGCGAGTCTATCCTAGGGCCTTGGAGGTTTTATCTACAGTTTCCTCAGAGCAGATGTAAATAACCTGGTAGTTAAAATCAAAGGGCTTCTATTATCTTGTTCCTGCAGTGCTAGTGACAGTGGTGAGCATAAGTGAAGGCTGATTTAGGGCCAGTCACATGGATTTGAACCCCTACCTGGAAATACCTCTAGGCATCAGGTGCATCCTGATGTGTCACTCTACAAGAGATGCTTTCACCACTTGAGTATTGTGAAGTACAAAGTTACTCAATTTATGGACTTTTCATTCTATTTTTTCCTCTTTTCAATTGCTGGCTTCCAATCTGGGGGACACTTGGACACAAAAACTGAATCAGCCCTAAAAGAAGCCAGTTCTGAAGTTACAAATAAATTTCTCCAGGCTATGTGAAGCTGCAATGGTGCTTACCAAAGTGGGCTTGTGCCTCAGTGCAGCAGTAGTAGCACCAGCAAACATGTCACTGCACTGCAGATGTATGTGGAGGAAGAACAGTGCAAGAGGTCTCCATGAAGTGTGGTTACACAAGATTTGTTTGAATTGATTTTCATCCTCCCTGGGTAGTTATCAGATTAAATGGTTTAAGAAGGAAAAATGGGAAACCTTACTTTAGAGAGGGAAAAAGTTAGCCTTGGAGCTTGGTGCCCTCTCTCAGGAAACTTGTGAAGCATCTCTTACAATGTGGGAACAGTAATTTGATTGTGTTATAAAACAGGCTGTAAAAATGCACAAATCAGCCTGTCAGGCACTTCCAGCCAGCAGTGACTACAAAACCCCCAGTTCACAGCATGAGCTCTCTCTAACCACATCCAGGGGGTTGTACTTTTGAGAGGGATCAAAGACCTGACAAAAACATTGTTATCATCATCTTCATTTTAGATGAGTTCTGAATCACTCCATATGCCATCGTGTAACATTTCAATCTTTTCCCTCCTCCTTTGGCAACACTGTTAGGGTGTGAGACAGGGTCAGACAGTAACTTCTTGTATCACTGAGGAGTTTTAAATTAAGCCTGTGCTTTGATGAACTGTAATGATCACACCCTGTTTGAGCAGCATTGAGATGGTCCACAAGCATCAGGCAGAGTGGGAGATGCTCTGAACCTCTCAGGCTCAGGTCTGTGAGGGCTGGTGCCTTGGAAGAGGCAATTACCTATGCACATGGATGTTGTGGTGATGAGCAAGCCTTAAGTTTGCTCTGGCACTCTGCCTCTAACAGTCCTGCCTGTGCAGGATGCTTTGGGGAAGACCTTTTCTCATTTCCAGCTGGAGACACGGTGCTGCCATAGCACATCCTGACGTGTGGTGTCCAGTAGACACTACTGGGCTGCACGGGGCTGTGCCTGCCACATGCAGCAGGTGATATTGCTGCTGGCTTGGTGTTACTACTGTCACCTTTTCTTTTGTATCACGCCTGCCTTTGAACTTGCCTTTCCTGTTTCTGCTCACTACTCAGCAGCTCTGCATCCAGGTGGGACCTGCCTGGGTCCCGCTCTGCTCTGCACCAGTGTTAGGCACAAGGCTGCAGTGAGTGCAGGGACAAACAGACATGCAGAGACACTATGGCTGAGGAGATGATTCATGGGAGGAGCACATCCTTGCTTCAGGGCCACTGTGTCTACCAAAGACACAGGATGGACAGCTGTGAGAGGTGACTGCTCCATCTCTCCAACACCAAGTGGGACCTGCAAGCTGCCCAGCACCCCATCCAGGGTAGTGCTGCCTTTGGAGCATGGACAGTCAGATGGGTCCCCAGCTGCAGTCAGCAG
>NW_008655483.1:10923-23537 GCF_000695815.1 Acanthisitta chloris
TCTACAGCAAACACATCCACTCCCCTCTAAATTTCCTCTGCAGCAAAGAGAGGAGAGACATGCTCCTAAGACATGGTTATTCCCATCAGCAGCTGTAATGCTGAGACCATTGGGTCCATGTTTCTTCCCACTTACCATAAGGAAAGTGAGGGAATTCACTCAGGTGTGGGTATCACTGCTGTAAGAGCAGTGGGTGCTGCTTTCCAAGTCATGAAGTGTGGGCACTAAGAATCTTCGGATGTGATCTTACTCCAGTAACACCACTGGAAATGCTTTCTGTGCATGTATGCAGTGCTTTCTGAAATCTGTGCATGTATGAAATCCTTTCTGCTCTGAACCAGGGAATCTCCAGATGTTGTTTTAGTTTCTTGCTCCAGAAACTATATTGGAAGAAAAGGCCTTTTGTTAAATTAACAACTGAGTTCCTGCCATTACCCACTGTTTTGGAGCCCTTCCTCACACGACATCTCACAGGGACACAGCTCACAAATGCTGCTAGACCATCAAGTGCAGAGCTAGTCTAAGCCTGTCAGGAATATCCAGTCCTGATTTCATACTTTAATTATACATTGTGTAAAGCAAGGATTTCCTGAGAAGTTTGGGGGGGGGTTAGTTAACCTGAAGATCTGGATCTTTCCTCTTCTATGTGTCATGGGACTAGATCCTGTAATGGAAGATCCTGTAAGAGCCATTGCATATCAGCATTGCATATCAGCATCACACCTTCTGGAGTGCCTTCTTTGCTGTGAAATGAACCCCTTTGTTTTAAAAAGAATCTTTAAAAGAGTATTCTCAGGCTTAACATGTATTCCTGGTTTCTCTTCATTTGTTGCTTCTCTTTGAAGGAGTGGAGATCCCATTGCCTACCTTCTGAGTGCTAAATGGCCTTTGGCAGTGATGGGTCATCTTGCCAGGTGGGCAGGGAGGAGTGGGGAATGTGCCAGGCAGGCTTTTATGATGTAAGGAAGAAGGGTTGTGGCAGGCAGGAATTTGCTGGTGAAACACCTTCAGGGGGTTCCCACACAAAGGGAATTCCAAGGAGACTCTTAATCCATGGCCAGATTGCTCTGCTAATTGTGCTCAAGGCACTCCATCACTGTGCCTCACATCGCCCATTCCTAAAAAAAGCCACTAAGAAAGTGTGCAAACAAGCAATCCCAGCAAAACCTGATAGACATTACCTGTTTTATCCCAGTCACGAACTGCACTGACAGATTACCTCATGATGAAAGAAAAACATGCCCTTGATGACTCCCCAGTGTTTCAGCTACCAGTTTCCTCATAGAAACTGGCTTAAATGGTTCAGCTATGAAGTAGCCACAGGAAAGAAATCCAACTGTTAAGAGGATTAAGATATCATCATTAAGATATCATCATAATTACTACTACTTAGTGCAGAAAATTTGGCTTTTAACATGTGCATGTTGACATTGTAGACTCACAGCTGTAACATTTTTGATTGATGCACATCAACTTTCTGGAGCATCCCCAAGCAGAGAATCCACCTGAGGTGGCAGCATGCCTGCAGGAAATCTCTGCTGGCAAAACCACCCTGAGACACAGTGCAAAAGAGAGCCCTGGCAGCTTTGCCTCCAGAGGGTTAGTCTGGTTTACAGTTAATCTCAGCATGGGCAAAGTTAGAGCCCACAGAAGCGAAGATCTTTGCTAAGAACCTAAAGAAGATGAGTGCAGGCATGTGCTAGCAAAGCAGCCTGTGCAGACCTTGCCCAGACACAGAAATCAGGGCTTCAGCCTTAGAGTGGACAAGACCTTAGAGTCAAGCCTTCTGGGATGGTTCTGGGAAAGGCTTACAGTCTCCTGAAGCTGCATGGACTTAAAATTAGCCATAAGGCATTTCCTGATGCTGCATTTCTAGAAATCTATGTGGACTACAATTTTACACCCTAGTTTTTAGAAAATGCCCAGGCTGGCAGGTGGTGACGACTCTCTTACAGGTGCCTGTGCTGCGAAACTTCTCCAGTGCACCGGAGAGGTTTCCTAGCAACTTCCTTCCATGGTCTTTGTGCTCAGATTTGTTTTGAGATGTGGGACATCTTAAAACAGTATTTCTGCCTATTTAAACTAGTTTATTTCTTTTAAGCTGGCCAGGCAAGCACAGTACAGAAGCAGTGTCTGATTTATATTCTTTTCAGCTATTTTTTCAGTCTACTTCTCCATATCACCTCCAAAACTAACAAAACCCTGAATCAATGTAGGTGGGTTTCTGGCTTTTTCTTTTTTACTAACCAGACCACCAGTCCATGGCTCAAATTGCTGAGCAATAGGAAAATTCCAAATCTGTCTTTAAAAGCAAATATACATAGGAGCAGTGTTTTCTCTGATCTCTGAATCTATTACATAGCTCCTCTGGCATATCAAAACCAACAGATGTTGATCATGTGCTTTGGACAACTCTTTCCAAATACATAAGGAGCATCACATTTTTGAGCCAAAAGTGCTCTTAAAAACAGCAAAACCAAAGTAGCTAAGCTGAGCTAACTTTCATGTACATGCATGTGTATCCAGTTTAAAAATGGCCATAGGTTTTAAGTCTGAGAATTCACTGACATCATCCAGGTTTGAACACATTGAAGTATTTATCCAATATTGTGTACTGGCTCAGATAGGCAGCCTGAAATGACACCCAACACTAGAAAGAAAGTGAGGGAGCAATTTGGTGAGTGGAAAAAACTTTTAAAGGGTTTGGGTGTAAGAGAGAAACCCAGATTATCTCCATCTCCTATAGCAGCACTGAGACATTGTTCATTACTGAAGTAATTCACTACACAAATACATATTTCTTCAAGATACCAGAGGGGGAAACGATCACACACACATGCACATTTAGAACTGGAAAGCAAATGCCAAGTGCCTCAATGTTTCCCTTGGAACGTGCACTACACTGTAAGTTCTCTCAAAAAGTGCCATGAGCAACTATGATTCTGTGATTCTATTCTATGATTCTATGAATCGAAGTGCAGCAGGAAATGTGGATTGAAGTCCCCCCCATGCCACAGCCAGACTCCTTCCTGCCCTCCTCCCTGCCTGACACTGAACAAACCCTATATTCACAGGGCTTGGCGTCCCACATGGCTAAGGCACAAACCCAGCCCTTCCACAACACCCGAGGTGAACTCTCTCCCTTTCCCCCCAGGCTTGGCTACCACTCTTTTAATCCAGCATCAGGCACCTCCGCTAGAGATTAACTGCATTTACACCCTCGCGCATGTTGGGGATTTGCCTGCCTCTGCCATTTGCCATACTCCACTGCTATAAACCATTGGATTTCTTGCTCAGCACTAGTGTTTGCACCAATGTGGCTATGTCAGCTTTTGGCATCCATTGCAGAGATCAGGGCAAATTTCCAGAGCAGATCAGGCCTTGGATTTCCATCAAAATCCATCTGTTCCTGGCTGAGAGTTATTCCCACCACCTTTATAGCTGGGTGGGATAATGAGCTATTGAACCCACAAATTAGCACAACACGGAGCTCTTTTAATAGCCTTCCTCTCCAGAAAGTCAAGGCTGCTACTGCATCTTGTGTACACCAGCCAGCCCAGCAAGCTAGAGGACTGCTAGCTGACAGTGTCAATTGTTTTTAAAGTGTTACTGCACTGCTGACATTTGAAAAGTAATTCAATATTTCTCCCACGACAGTCACTTCAAATACTCTGGAAACAGTCCATATGAACAGCGGACGCCAGCCACGATGCTTGCCTTTTCTGAGACAAGCAGGCTGGATTTGGGTGCAGCTGGTGCTGAGCAGGACTGAGAGGTGAACGTAGCAGCAAACACACCTGCACCAACCTAAACCCACTCGGCAAAGGGGTGTGCAGGAGGGTGAGCCTCAGGCCGTGCCACAGGAGGGCTGTGATTAAAGAGCACTAGGGCTGAAAGGAACTCGGCGGAGCTGCTGCAGTAGCACTCCCTCCGCAGCACCAAGGGTTAACTCTGCCGCCTGCCTCCACAAATCTGCATAATGCCTTGCTTTGGCAGCCCATTTGCATAATTTTAAACGACTCTTTTGTCTGGAAAATAAAATCCAAAACATAGCTCCAAACATAAGTGGTAGATACTAATGTTTCCTATCCTAAGAAGGCTCACTTCAGTCTGTTTGTCTGAACTCATCAATTGAGGTTGCAGAAAGAATTTTAACAGAGTGATTGTTGTTTCTTTATTGCAGAGCATTGGGTGTTCTTCCCCGGTGCCATTTTGACTACCTAGAAAAGGTCTAATGTGCTCACCCACCGCTCACAGAGGGGCTAGAGTTGGTCTACACACACTGTCCCTCCAGAGGGGTCAGCAGCTCCAGCCTTTGCCAGGGGGATCAGCCCACCCCTCTCATTAAACTGCAGAAACGATGCAGCAGCTGGAGACTGAGTCCCTGTCATTCTTACCTTGTGAGGGATGGGCTTACCTCCAGGCTGTAGATGTGTACCCAGAGGTGTCAACACACTGGTATGAGCTCCGTGTCCCACCTCCCACTGCCAGGAGGGATTCGGCTCACCAGAGGATGGAGAGCTAAGTTTCATCAGCTGAATCACACTCCCAGCTCCACTGACTGCTGTAACTAACTCTCTACTGTCTAGTGTGGGAGATTAGACACCTAAATTCAGCGATCTGTTTTCTGGATCTGATTCCCACTCCAAGTTCAGCTGACAGCCTGTCAGGTGGTCTCTGTGGGCTGAGCCCCATACCTCTCAGCTATTCTCTCCCTCACCTTGGGAGACAGATACAAAGCACAGTATCTTCTACTGGCAGTGCCGTGTTTCAGCATAGCAGAAGGGGCTATTAGCCTGTGCTGGCACTTCAGCGTGTTTTAAATCATAGTGTATCAGAGCAGTAGAATAAATCCTAGGAAACAGGAAACCAAATGGGTAAGTCACCTGTTGCCATGACTTGAGGTGTCTCTGAACTCCTGCCCCAGCGCGTTACATACTATAAACTTCTGTACATTCCTCAGGCAAAGAGCTGTAATCTGTGCATTTAAAATGTACACCATTCCTAAATGGGACATCCAAACCAAGGCACTTGTGCTCCTGACTTTGTAGTCCCAAGAGCTTGTGACACCAGCAGACATTTCCCACTCAATGCCAGCTCCTCCCAAGCAGCATGCCCAGCAGGCACTCTGTCCAGAGGAGCAGCCAAGGGCAGGAGGCCTCGCCACCTCCTCCCTTGCCAGCTGGAAGGCATGAGGACAGGGACAGCTTTAGGCAAACATAGCTAGGTCTAGGTAGCTTGTACAAGCTGTACGGAGAAAACGACAAATATAAGTATGTAATCCTGAGTGAACAGATCTGTCAAATGCTAACAAGTTTCTACCTGGCTTGTTTAGTTCAGGTTTTCTTTTGCCCAGTGCTCGTAACCCAAATTCAGGTGAACTTTGAAGTCTCCTGCAAGTGATAATACACAGAGTGCCCTTCTCCAGACCCTAGTGGCATTACAATTTTCAAGATAAGGTTCCTAAGGTGACTTAGGACCACCTTTCTTCTACCTTCACATTTTGCAACAGCTAAACCTTTTACTTGACACTTTCGCTAAAAATGAGACAAAGCAGATGAGCAGTATTAAATGTTTAAGCCCCAAGTCTCAGTTCACAGCAGTACGCAACATTCATGGCAAGTGAAACTACCTGTATGTTTAGTTAGTAGCAAGTTATTCTGAATTTGCAAACCTGCCTGCAGTGTGTGTTAACCACCAACCCATCTATACAAATATGCTCACCAATACATACGCAGGCATATACAACAGAGTGTTGCAATTGCTGTTTTTCACAATATAAATTGTGTTATTCACATGAAAATGTTCATTCATTGGTTAACTGTGTCCTTTTCCTCTCACACTGCAGCGGAAAGAACACTCCCAGAGTATTTTCTTTCCTCCATTAGTTTCAACGAAGCTAAATGATAACTACCAAAGCATTTCCCAGCACAATCTCCGTGTGCTGCATCTCCTATTGACCACTGTCCACGTTGCAATTCTTTTTTCTCCCTTTCAGCACTGAAGTTCCATCACCATAAAACCCCTTATTTCATGGGACTCCTGTCTATTAGAGCTGCCTCTCTTCACATGAAGCTAACATCGACTTTTTGACATTTAATCACTTCCATGACTGGTTGTGATGACCCATTGCAATTGTGTTCTCAGCTTGGGAATATGCTCCAGGGATATGGAAGTAAAGCTAAAATCCAGCCATCCTGTCCTATGTGAATGTCCTTAGGGATTTAAGTGTGTGTGTGTGTGTGTGTGTGTGTGTGTGTGTGTGTAACAAAGAAGCAAAAACTCACAAGATTTTTAGCAGAATGGTGCAACCTTCCCTGAAAGCAAAGCCCATCATTTAAAGTCAATGATGGGCTGGTCCAAGAGATGAGAATGTTTTAATTCCCAGAGAACTGTGTCTGAAACCTGCCTGCACACTCCTTAAAGGAGCCTCTGGCTGCCGAAACATGGACAGGCTATTGCAGAAGGGATGGGGAATTTGCAGCCTCTGCACAGGCCAAGTTTCCCCTTACTAGCCACCGTTTATCGCTTCTCAAATGACACAGCCTCTGGTTTGCTTAAAATGCCAGCTGTAAACAGAGGCTGCTTTGGACCTGTTTCATTTTTTTCTCTGTGTCCCCGTACTATTGCTCAAACCAGCAGTTTGGGCTTGAAGCTCATCTCCCCCTCACCACCCTCCGGTTCACATTGCGGAGCAGCTGAGAGCACCTGACCTGGTCTCCTTTGGGGTGAAACCGAATGGAAACCTGCACTCCTGAAGTGCAGCCTGATCTCTGGGGAAGCCATGGGTGTTCAGTCCATGAGACACACGCAGATCTGGCCAACACGGACCCCCTTGAACGGGCATGGTTGGGTACTCAGCACCCACTGCTTTGCACTACAGTGGACTTCTCTGGAAATATTTAAATTTTAATCTTTTTTTTCAAGGGGAATTTAAGCCAAATGTGAGAACTATCTACTATTTATTTCTATATTATAAATAGCTGCCCATGACAGGTGGCTATTTGATGACAGAGGAACATCAGCTAAAACGTAGGCTGAAAGTAGGTACACTGAAAGGTAAATCCTGGCCCCATTGGAGGCCCTGGAATAATTCACTTGCTTTTAACCTGGAAGGTCTCTACCCCTTTCCCTGCCAGAAACAAATTTACTCTTCAATAATTTCAGAAGGCAGAACATGAATCAAGGCCACACAGAATTATTACTGTGAAGGCCTTTTACCCTCACAATTTATAAAGGCAATTTTTTTCCCCAAAACTGCCATTTTTGAAGGCAAATATGGTTAAGACAAGAGTAACTAACCCAATCAAATGGAAACAACAGGAAAATAAAAAACCTTTCTTTCCCCCAGTTAATCACCTGGACTCCCTTAGCAGCCTGCAGACAGATAAGAAGGAGAAGGCAATTCCACAGGGAACCCAGACAACCTTTTAGGTTGCTAAAGTTCAAACAAATTCTGTCTTTCCTTACCAGGAACCTACAGGAAGCTGCTCTGATACAAAAGAGCACAATTCTGCTTTACAGCTGCCTGCAGGGGAACACCTGCCCAGGTGACACAGCTGACACAAAGTCTCAGAGATATACCCACCATGCACACTGTGCATGCCAGCTCTGCCCACACCTCCCTACAGGGACAGTCACACAAGGTGGCTGTCCACAGCCTCTGTTCCCAGGACATTTGGCTCCTGCACAGTGCCCAAGGTGCCTGATGAGCTCCTATTGTCACACACAGCTGCATTTGTCAGCTGACAGGTCTGGTCTATACATATAAAAGTAATCATGTAAACTTTGTGGTGGGGCCTGGACAAGAAAAGATGTCCTGGATGCCTAGTCAGAAGGAAGAGGTGTTTAGAAGTGTCTCTGTGGCAGCTGGGAGAGAAGGATGAAGTAAAGGGCTATGACAAGAGTGAGGAGCAACATCAAGTGAGGGATCTGCTGAAACAAAATCTCAGTCTGTCAGATACTGGTGGACTTACAAACTCCATTGAGTACTTGGCAGAGACCTCACCTCAGTCCCAGATATACTGTGCCAAGTCACCTAGTCAGAGAGAGTAAACTTGACTGCATACTGCAGAAAGGAGAAACAGATCATAGAACCATAGAATGGTTTGGGTTGGAAGGGACCTTAAAAATCATCTAGTTCCAACACCCTGCCATGAATGCTTTTCACTAGATCAGGTTGCTCAAAGTCCCATCCAACCTGGCCTTGAACACTTCCAGGGATGGAGCATCCACAACTTCTCTGGGCAACTTGTTCCAGTGCCTCATCACCTTCACAGTGAACAATTTCTTCCTTATATCTCATTTACATCTATGCTCCTTCAGTGTACAGCCATTCCCCCCTGTCCTATTACCATACGCCTTTGTAAAAAGTCCCTCTCTCCAGCTTTCTTGTAGGCCAAATTTCTTGCAGAATCCTAATTTCTAGCCCCGGAGTCCTTTGCTGCAGAGCTGAGGAAACATGGAGTAGCTCAGAAAAGAAAGGGGAAGGTGGATCAGGCACCTCTAGTATTGCCTGATTTCAAACAGATGTATTTCAGTCCAGTAGCAAGTGTTGTATCTGCAGGGTGTGTGCAGAGTGTGTTAAAGCTCACCATATTCACATCTGATTATCTGACATATTACTGAATTTGGTGATATCACTTTCAGCCAAATTTTGACACAAGGTTTTGGTCTCAGATCTTTGTTAGCTTATTTGACCCAAGCACCAGAGAGAGGGCAGGAGAACCACCTGGTACTGCAGCTAGGGGAGAGACCACAGCAGAGCTCAACCTTTCTAGGTCGCTGGAGAATCCACAGGGCAGAAAGAAATGATGTGTGCACCATTAGACACCAAAGAATCCACTGTAAGAAAAGTTTTCATCAGCTCTGAACCTTACTAAGCTACCTGCTCTCTTGAGGCCTTAAACAATACTTCCCAAGACAAACCAAAACCAGAGCAGCATCGTTTTGTGCACAAGAGAGATGATTTTTCTATTACAGCAAACTCTTCACTTGACAGCCAGGTACAAGTTAGAAAATAAGAGACTACAAACACTTAATACCTGACATCAAGATGAAATTTCAGCTGTCATGAAACTTAAGCAATAAAAAAAATAATAATAAATAAAAAAATAAGTAAATCAGGCTATGATCATCTGGGACACGAGCATGACAAAACATTGCCCAGGACAGCAGAAAGCAGCAGGTTGGCAGTACAGTTCTCTGCTGGAAATATCTGATTTCTAGTGTGAACATGCAAGCTCTGCAGGTACTTGTGTTGCAAAACACAAGGTTGTGGTTTAAAAGCCTGAGGTTCCCAGCCCCAAAGAAACTACTGGTATACTATACTGTACCTAGACAGAGGGAGGGCAAGAGGCAGTGAGGGATCTGCATTGTTTCAGTTTGTGGCACAAGGTGCTGGAAACCTTGCAATGTACTTTGCTGCTCACTGTAGGAACTTCTCAGCTTTGGGAACAATCTAGAAGCTGCAGTTTTCTGCACAGCATTCTTGTTGACATTTCCAGGAATGCTGGCCTCATTTCTTCCACAGCAAAACACAATCTTACACTGCCAGCCTGATGTCATCTCTGTTGAAATCTGGAGTTAACAGCCTGGAAAGCACATACTGGGAGCTCTCCTTAGCTGCCTGAAGCCTTTACTTCTGCTCAGGGCCTCCTTCCTGGCCCCAGCACTCCCTGTCAGCTGCAGTCACTGCTGCCTGTGGTACACCTGCTGGCATCTGCTCCCACTGTTTACAGAGCAAAGTCCCTTGCAGTCCTCTTACCCTAATCCCCCTGTCTCCAGCAGGTCTCCTCCCTTCAGGACAACAGACTTCTGTGCAAACCACCAGGCCTGAAGCTGCTGAGTGAGCAGTTGGGAATAAATCTGTCCTGGTGCATATTATTCAGGTGTTTCTGATGTGAAAGTTCCTGATCTACTGGAACTGGACATTTGTGGAGCAGGAGGCTGGATGAGATGACTTCCACACGTCCCTGCCAACCCATGCACTTCTACCAGTCTGAAAACTTTAGGAAGTGCTGATTCTCATAAAAACTCACTTTCAGACATGACAGCAGTGATCCCACAGGAGTTGTTTTGTATGGTGTTTCCAAGCTGGCAAAAACTCTTGCACAGACAAGTATACCACCAAGGAACTTGTTCTGCTGGTTGGGTGTTGGTGTATTTATAGCTGCACCTTCACAAGGAAGCTGCTGCTCTATCAGTAGACCTGAAAATAGCACCATCTACACACCAAGGAGCTGTGCAACACAGGGAGTGAAATTTCTCAGGCCAAGACACACAGTGTTGTCTTAAAGATGCGTTTTGTAAAGAAAGAAAATCTGGTTTGGATCTTGAGGGTCTTTTTCATGACTTGATAAATATGAATTTTTAAATACAATTTCAGTATTGGATGCTGACATCCAACAGACTGGGAAAAGCCAGAGGACATAGGAAAAGTCTTTTATTTTGAAGCTCTTAAAAACCAGAAGTTGCAAGAATCAGCAGTTCTGCTCTCAGAGAGCAATTCCGTTTGGAGTTGTCTCAGATAATTAAAGGAACACCAAGCTGTTACCTGCACAATTCTTCCAAGCAGTGCATCAGTGGAGGCATTCAATGCACTGCCTCTTCCTGGTACTCCAAAAGTCAACCAGTAAGACACAGCCTTGTATCCTTGCCAGAGAAGTATGGGAGCTTTCCACGGTGTGCTGGAACTCCCTCCACATTCCAAACTCCTGTCAGAGTCAGAGAGTTGAGACCCTGGATTTGTGTCCTCTCATCTTCGCTTGGGATCAGCTGCAATTTTAGAGAGCAGTACAAACTCAAAGTGTGGACAAAAGCTGACACTTTCATTACTCCAGATCATTCTGGCTCCGAATGCAAGTTCCAGGTGCATCCATTTTAATTTTTGCTTATGCTGTGTTTGCACTGGCAATGCCACAGGCAACGGCTACAGCTAGGGTTCAGTCATGAAGCAAATAAAGCTACAGAAAAGGATTACTTGACACTGCCAGCAGCAGACTGCTGAGGCCTGACAGATGTGTGCCCCCTTTGGGCTCTCCCAGTGCTTTTCCTGTATCTAATAGGTTTCCGTAACCCATTAACTTTTAAAGGAAGGAAGAGAGTAATGGAAATATCTTCCTTATGTCCAGCCCCTAGGAGAATTCCAGTGAACAAATCATAGTATTTGGAAATGTAAATGCTTTGAAGAACTAGATCTTGACCACGAGGGCAAACATAAATATTGGAACTTCCCAAACTCCACCAAAAATCCTGCAAAGCATTTCGAAAGGCTCTGCAGGAATTCATGTGACCCACCTTCCCACAGTTCAATGGAAAATAGGAATGACTTTCAAAAGGAAATATGCACTTTTGGTCTACAAAAGGAAAATCAAATTGAGAAGCTGTTCAGGTGGTTATCAAAATATGCAAGTGATCCTCACAAAGTAACCGAGGTCAAGACAGTTTAGAACAACCTCTCCCTGCAATAAACACCATAAATCTTTCAGGGAAAGCACAAAGACTGATGTTGAAAACAAAACAAAAAACAGAACAGAAAGAGAAAGCAGAGCAAATCTAACAAACTTCAGTACAATCAAACTCAGAACTAAATAATCCAGAAACTCCCATCTCTGTCCTAACAGGGGAAGAAAAAACAGGTAATGTTAAAGGCACAGCTACTGCACTGTCTCAGTACCAAACAGAATGAGTCCTATTCCATGCCTTGTGCATTTCCAGAAACCTGCTAGGCCTTTCCTTATAGGTTCCTTCTAAGTTATTTGTATTCTTGAAACCACGTCAGTATCCCTGTCACCTGAGAACAGAACATGTGGGGGAACAGCACCTAAGAATAAGAAATCTTTAACACATCAACCGAGTACTTCCTCTCTTTACCACATTTCTTCACGTTAACGATACTTGTGTTGGAAAAAAAATCCTTCACAAACTCCTCAGATCTTTGGGCAGCAGCAGCTGCATCAGCTGATACGTGGATTAGCTCCTTTTGGCTGCACTGGAGAAAGAGCCAGGGAAGAAAGAGGAATGGAAGATGGGAAGTTGCAAAGTTCCTTACAATCTGAAAGTGGAAGGACAAACTGAGATTTTCAGTGTTTAAGATCACACAGCCTCATAAATTAATTATTTCTCACTGACCTAGGTTCTAGAGGGTTTTCTTGGTACCATTATCCCATGATTGCCAGCATTCCTCACGGGCTAAAATATTCCAAGGCAACTTTCCAAATTTCTGATTTCCTGAAAATACAAAAAAGCGAGAGCAGGCGGCAAAAGCAGCAAATTCCAGTTGGAAAATCAAAGGTTGGTACAATCCCCGCTAAGGTGTTAAAGTTTCTATAGAAACAAATGGCTGTTTATTGACTTTGCTGCTCAACCTTCAGCATATTGAGATGGTAATTTGTTAAAAACAGCTCCATTTGCTAGGTGTGACAGTTCAGCTAAACCGCGTCCAGGAGGAGGGTGTGCAGTCATAGCGGCAACGAGGGCTTCACCACGCTGAACCGGGTTTATTCTGACACACCATCACCGGTGCTGCACAATCCTGACACACCTGGTCTATTCTGACACACCACCAGCGGTGCCGCACCATGCTGACAGTACACCTGATCCGCTGTGATACA
>NW_008655484.1:0-5189 GCF_000695815.1 Acanthisitta chloris
TACTGAGCCACTGTTCACCAGCACTCCAAGTCACTTAGTGACCAACAACACTCAAGTCACTCCTCCTCCAGCCTGTAGTGCTGCATGGGGTTATTGTGTCCCAAGTGCAGGAGCAGCACTTCGCCTATTGAACCTCATCAGGCTGTCCTCAGCCCACTGATGAAGTCAGTTCAGGTCTCTCTGTAGAGCTTTCCTACCCTCTGGCAGACCAACACTCCCATCCAACTTAGTGCCATCTGCAAATTTACTGAGGGTGCACTCCATTCCCATGTCCAGATGTTAAATAGCACTGGCCCTAATACTGAGCCCTGGGGAACACCACTAGTGACTGGCTGCCAAGTGGATTTAGCTCCATTAACCAAAACACGGATTTAGCTCCATTAACCACCACCCTCTGGGCCATCCAGCCATTATTTTACCCATCCAAGAGTCCACCCATCCAAGCCATGAGCAGCCAGTTTTTCTAGAAGTATGCTGTGGGAGACAGTGTCAAACGCCTTACTGAAATCCAGATAGACCACGTCCACAGCCTTCCCTTCATTCACTGAGCAGGTCACTTTGTCATAGAAGGAGATCAGATTGGTCAAGCAGCACCTTCCTTTCATCAAACCATGTTGATTGGGCTTGATCCGCTGGTTGCCCTGCAGGTGCCATGTGGTGTCACCCAGGATGATCTCCACGACCTTGCTCAGAACCAAGGCTAGGCTTACAGGCCTACAGTTCCCTGGATCCTCCTCCCAACCCTTGTTATAGCCGAGTGTCACATTTGCTAATTTCCAGTCAGCTAGAACTCCCCCAGTTATTCAGGACTGCTGGGAGATGATTGTGAGTGGTTTAGTGAGTTCTTCAGACAGTTCTCCCATTACCCTGGGGTGGATGTCATCAGGGCTCATGGACTTGTGAGCATCCAATTGGCATAGCAAGTCATTGCTATGATCTCCTGGATTACAGGGGCATCACTCATCAACATACTTGCAGCTCTGGGAGCTGAGTATCCTGAGGACAACCAGTCTTGACATTACAGGCAAAGAAGGCATTGAGTACCTCTGCCTTATCGACATTCCCTGTCATTACCCTACCCTCTGCATTTATCAACCGATGGACACCATCCTTGACCCTCCTTTTGCTTCCAATGCATTTATAAAAACTTTTTTTTGTTGTCCTTGACTTTAACAGCAAAATCAAGTTTCAGCTGGGCTTTGACCCTCCTAATCTTTTCCCTGCATAACCTCTTGGCATCCTTATAGTCTTCTTAACTTGCCTGACCCTCCTTCCAGAGGTGATACATTCTCTTTTTTCCAAAGCTCCAGCCTAAGTTCTCTGTTTAACCAGGCTGGTCCTTTCCTCAACGACTTGACTTCCTACCCATAGGGACAATCTTCTACTGAATGTTTAACAATTCCTTTTTAAAACACTCCCAAGCTTCCTGAACTCCTTTATCCTCCAAGACTGACTCCCAAGGGACTCCATCAATCAATGTCCTAAACAGGTCAAAACCTGCCTGCCAGAAGTCCACGGTGGAAGTTCTGCTGCTGGCCCTCCTTACATCACCCACTATTGAAAACTTTGTCATTTCGTGGTCACTATAGCCAAGATGTCCACTGATCACCACATCCCCTACCAACCCTTCTTTGTTTTCAAGTACAAGGTCTAGCAGGGCACCTCCTCTGGTGGGCTCATTTACCTATTGTGGTAGGAAGTTGTCTTCCACACACTCCAGGAACCTCCTAGACTATTCCTCTCTGCTGTGCTCTATTTCCAGCAGACATCTGGCAAGTTGCAGTCACCCATGAGTACGAGGGCCAGCGACTGTGAGACTTCTGCCAGCTGTTTGTAGAAAATCTCACCTCACTGATCATCCTGGTTGGGTGGTCTATGACAGATTCCCACCATGACGTCTGCCCCGTTGGCCTTCCCTTGATCTTAACCCATGTGTTCTCAACTTTGTTATCATCACCATTGTCAATCTGAGTACAGCCAAGGCACTTCTAACACACATTGCTGCCCCACCGCTCCTCTTGCTACACCTGTCTCTAAAGAGCTTATAGTCATCTATTACAGCATTCCAGTCATGAGTCATCCCACCACGTTTCCGTGATAGCGACTATACCATAGCTTTCCTGCTGGCCCCATAGCTTCCAGCTCCCCCTGTTTGCTGCCCATACTGTGTGCACTGGTGTACATGCACTGCAGCTGGGCTACTGACTTTGTTCCCATCACAGGCATCTCACCCCAGGCTCATCTTTAGTGACTCTGGTCTTATCCCTTTCCCCCTTCGATCCTAGTTTAAAGATCTCTCAATCAGCTCTGCTAACTCCTGGGCCATAATCCTGTTCCCCTCTTGTGTCAGGTGTACCTCATCTGACAGACACAGGCCTGGTGCCCTGTAAGCTGCCTTGTGGTCAAAGAACCCAAAATTCCACAGTCTTACAGGAGTATTGCACATCTGCCCACAGCTGTATTGCAGGGACAATAGATCTGGTGGGTCAGATCAGAAGGATCCCTACTTCAACCACCATAAAGGTGCTGCCGAAATGGGAATTCTTGGGCTGTGCTCTGCTCCAGCAGATAAATCTCTGCCAAAATTCAGCATTTGATTGCATTTTGAAATCAAATTTCAAACCAGATTTCAGTTTGAAATTTCAGTTTGAAATCAAATCTTTGCTGACTTTGGATGATGCTGGATCTTAGCTTCTGATATGCAAGGATGAAGGAGACTGTGTTTCCTACAAAAAAGAAGGAAGGAAGGAAGGAAGGAAGGAAGGAAGGAAGGAAGGAAGGAAGGAAGAGAGGAAGGCAGGAAGGGGAAAAGAAAAGAAAAGAAAAGAAAAGAAAAGAAAAGAAAAGAAAAGAAAAGAAAAGAAAAGAAAAGAAAAGAAAAGAAAAGAAAAGAAAAGAAAAGAAAAGAAAAGAAAAGAAAAGAAAAGAAAAGAAAAGAAAAGAAAAGAAAAGAAAAGAAAAGAAAAGAAAAGAAAAGAAAAGAAAAGAAAAGAAAAGAAAAGAAAAGAAAAGAAAAGAAAAGAAAAGAAAAGAAAAGAAAAGAAAAGAAAAGAAAAGAAAAGAAAAGAAAAGAAAAGAAAAGAAAAGAAAAGAAAAGAAAAGAAAAGAAAAGAAAAGAAAAGAAAAGAAAAGAAAAGAAAAGAAAAGAAAAGAAAAGAAAAGAAAAGAAAAGAAAAGAAAAGAAAAGAAAAGAAAAGAAAAGAAAAGAAAAGAAAAGAAAAGAAAAGAAAAGAAAAGGAATGCCAGAGTGAAAATGGAAGAGCCAACAATTTACATCCCTGAGCCATCAGACTTGCTGCAGGCAGGGCAACAAAGTCTCAAAAACATTTTATCCTGTTTTATAGCAACTCATTTGGAGTTAATGCTTGGCCTGGCATCACTCTGTGGCAGGAACCTGGTCTTGCCTGTCCCTTAAATGCTTCAGCACTGGCACACTGGCACCTTCCCGAGCCCTGCATGAAGCAGTGGAGGCAGGAGAAGCCCTGAGGTTGTTCCAAATGTCACAGCTCAGTTACTTTAAAGCTGTTTTGTTGGGTTTCTTTCCCATGACTAAAAGTCATTTGGCCCATTTCATGAACTGATCAGCTGTCATGTGGCATTTGATTGTGCTGGAAGACAAATATTATCGGTGTCAACAAAATCCTGTTGTTCCAAAGCAATCTGTGCCCACAGGAGCAAGATGAGCAGAGATCCAGTTTTCAGGCAGCGAATTTCCACTATTACCCCATGGTTCTCACTGGAATAGCAGAGTTCCCACTGGAAAGCTGTTAAAATAACACTTGTATTGTGATAACTGCCCCTTTTTGAGCCTCAGAGAGTGAACTGTCCCCTGGCATCTCAGCATGAGGCTGGATGTGGCTGTGGGTCCTGGTGTCCAGCTGTGGTCATCCTGTGGGACGATGGGTGACCAGTGGGAAGGATGACAGTGCTTTTAACTGGTATTTTATGCAGACCCTGCAGCCCTGCAGCAGCTCCCCCCCTCTTCTCGGGGCTCTCCGTCCCCCTCACCACAACCCAAACGTTACCTATTCCAGATGATCCCAAGAAAAGAAAGACCAGCGGGTGCTCCTCATCATACCAGCCATTTTCCTTCCTCCGAATAGCTGCATTTGAAGACAATGAAAACAAAAAGGAGGGGGGGAGGCATATAAATCAATGCCACAAAGCAAGTGTAATTATCACTAAGTATACACTATGTTTTACTGCTCTCTACCCACTCCCAGTCCTCCCTGCCATTAGTGCTTTCTAATTTGATTAGCCAGCCAAGGCCCCAGAGACACCTAATCAGGTTAGCATGGATTTGGAAAGCTGCCCAGAGCAGATTTCGGATAAAGTTTTCCAGGATGTGCACTCAGCGTTGCCAGGGAGACAGCAGGGATGGGGGGGGCGGGACAAGGATGGATGGATGGACGGAGGGATGAAGAGGCACACTGCCTCACCAGCTCCCAAGTGCAACCTTTCTGTAAGGAAAAAAAGCAGATTTGAAAAGGTTTATGGGTTATTTCTGGCTTGGAATAGGAAGAGGGAGGTGTGTGAAGGTCACAAACACTCTGAACTGGTGCAAGGATTGGGAAAGGAGTGGCCTCCCTGGACAACAGCATTCAAGGGCATCCTGGGTGAGATACCAGTGGAAAATTTTACAAAAGGCAAGGAGGGTTTGGAAACCAAAAGCCCTGATTTCCTCCCAAACTCCCAGTCTGACCAGTCCAGACCATACTCAGGACAGATACGAATCTGCTGTGAGCGCCCACAGCTCCCCAAGGTGCCCTTCTGCCCCCTGGAGCAGCCTCAGGCTCCGTGTGCACATTCACCAAATCAGTAACATCACTGTGCTGCGCTTAGCTGGAGGAGCAGGAACTGCTTTTGAGGCCAAATGGATCAAACTTCATGCCCTGCTGGCTGGATTTGGTTTCTGGAGCACAGAAGTGGCTGCCCTGGACCAGACGAGCTTCTAGTTCAATGTGAGAGACCAACTGACAACCACAGTATTTAAATCCAGCCTGTATTACAGCTCTTACCCAAAGTTATTCCTGCCCAATTGAACGTTGCAAAAGGTTTTGTAAGAGGGAACATACACTGCATGGAGTCAGGAACGACAGGGAGGCTGTGCCCAGCAAGGTCCCATGATCGGCACACAGCGCTGCTGGATTCAGCCAGACCCAGGATGTGACACATTAAGAAGTAGGGAA
>NW_008655484.1:5203-12403 GCF_000695815.1 Acanthisitta chloris
GATTTTGCAGGTAGCAGGAGAAAACAGCAAGACTGGAGGTGGGATGAGCAGAGGGAAAGTACTGGGAGAGCTGTGGCTTGACTGCAGTTTTGGATTAAAGCTCTTGGAATGCTGCTGCACACAGAAATGGCAAAACTCAGCCTCTGCTGCCTTTCAGTGGTGTCCACAGCAAAGGCAGGAATAAAGCCGAGAAAGAATAAACCCACTTCTCATTGTAACTGTCACCCTCAAACCACAGCTCTTTCCTCTCTTTCTGGCCACTATCCTGGGACACAGCCTCTGTCCCTGTCCCTCAGCCCTGTGTCTCCCTGGCATAAAGCACCAGCTGGCTCCATGGTGAGCTGTGGGTTTGTTTTCTTCCCAGAGCATCAGGAAAGCATGAGAGTAACCTTTAAAATTGGGGAGTTCTGAACTGGAACCTCAAAGTCAGTCCATAAGCCCCTCTGTTGATGGGGTATGGGAAAATAAAAGATGCCTAAGAAAAGGCATCCTAGGCATGGCACGCCAAGAGCTCTTCCTGTAGGAACAGGGAGAGCAAACCGACATGGAAAATAATGAATAAATAGTTCCATTTTGCAAGTCAAAAGATTTGCATGTAAAAATATTTAACCAATAATTCCATCTTGCATATAAAAAGAAGCAGAATGTCACAGCCTACAGCTGGACAGGGAAATGCTGCCTCTGCCAGCAGGGACATGCTGGGAAGATGTTAAACAGCAGCAGCACAAGTGAGATATTCCAGCTGCTGGATTGTATGGCTGCATAGAGGAGTCTCATGGGAATTTGGAGCTGCAACACCTGCATGAAACTGAGCTCCTTGGAGCCTGTGTTTGTATTCCAGGAGACCCAGGTAGGGTGGACGCTGACAGATCTGGTGAGGATTAGGAAAACAGGAGCAAATCCTCACTGCAAGAACAGATCAATGAGCTGAGGTTAACGAGGAGAGGTGTGAGGAGTGACCTGACCACAGTCATTAAGGATCTCCCCAAGAAGGCACTGAACTCGCTCAGCTACAGAGAAAATTAAGGTGCTCCAGGGGCTGGAGCAAGAGGATCAAACTAGAAATAAAGCAGAAGAGTTTTAATAATGAGGGTGATTAACCACTTAGGGAGAGAGTGGGACTGAATCCCTAATCCCTGCAGAGTCGGCAGGGAAAGCAGAAGGGCTTCCCAAAAGGTGGTTGGTAGCTCAGCATGAAGGTGAAGGTTTGCCTCTCTGCCTTAATAGCCAAAAAAAGCACAATTTAACCTTACATTCAGGGCATGCAGAATCACATAATCACAGAAGTGTACGGGTTGGAAAAGACCATCAGCTCCAAGCCCCTGGGAAATGGGACTGAGTGCTAGGACTGTTCATTTAGTGGGAGGTAGACCCCAGCGCCATGAGGATTTGCCATTCCATGCCCAGACCCAATTGGATGCATTACTCGGCCCCTTGGCCACACTAATAAGTCCTGACTCTTGTCAAGGCTTAATTAGCTTAGGCACAGAGCCAAGAGCAGCACTATCTGGTGCCTGGGTCTACCTCACCCTGCTTGGGCATCTCAGCACCACAGACCAGCAATGTGGATCTGTTCAAAATCCTGGGCAAAGCCTGGTGGGAATCCCATCCTGCCCTCCAGCTGCTCGCTTTCCACCTTCCCCGCCAAAACAGTCACCGCAGGAGGATGAAGAGGAGGACACGCTCTGCTGCTGGCAGGGAAGTGCAGAGGAGGGTCTGTGCTGCATCCCTCTGTGTATCCTTCCCAGTGCTGCATGTGCTCCTTCCCAGCTCTCTATGGCAGCGAACAGGAGGTCAAACACCCAGGGTGGGGATATTTTATAAAAATTGATGGGGAATAACACGACTGCCGACAATTCCTGCAGCTATCTCAGCTAAGATAATAACGGCAATAAAGGTAATAAACTTCTGCTTCGGGGCACAGAGTGACCACTCATGGGGTCAGCACGTTCGGGGTCCAAAGGTAGCAGGGTTAAGTGCAGTCTTATTCCCCTCCCCTTTGCAGCAGGATGCCAGAGTTTATAGATGAATGCTCAGAGCAACTCCAGGGATATAAAGCACCCCATAAAAAACTATCATAAAGTTAGAGCTTGAGATTCAGCATGTGATCCCAGTTGGAAGGTGCTGAGCATTGTTTTTAGGAAGAAATTGATCCCTGTGAGGGTGGTGATGCACTGGCACAGGTTGCCCAGAGAAGCTGTGGCTGTCCCATCCCTGGACGTGTTCAAAGCCAGGTTGGACAGGGCTTGGAGCAGCCTAGTCTAGTGAAAGGTGTCCTTGCCCATGGCAGGGTTTAAATGAGAAGAGTTTTAAGGTCCCTCCAAACTCATACCATTTCCTGATCACTAGTCAGTGGGTTAGTCAGATCAACCGAGTGATGAGGTGTAAACCCTTTTCTATAAGCAGCCTTAAAACGATGAACTACTCCAGCACATAGTGCTCTTGAAGCTTATGAAAGCTGAAAAAAACTAGATGTCCTCAGGGAAGGAGCCACCACTCTCCAGGTCCTGCTGCCGTAGCTGGAGGAGCCGCTCCCAGTCTGGCCACTGCAGAGTTCAGCTTCAGCAAGAGGAACAATGGTCCCATCCCAGGCCAGACCAGGACACCAGCACCAGTTCCAAGGATGGAAACGTCAGCTAGGAAAGCCACAGGACCACTCCACTCCTTGGGGTTTGCACCTTCAAAGCAGCTGCAGGTCACACTGACCACTCTTCGTTGTCACCCATGCTTGAAATCCATGCTCTGCCTCTGGGAAAGCTGTCCCCTTCCCTCCTCCTGGCAGAAATAAATAAATAAATACAAGGAGGGAGGTCACACTACTGTGCTGAAATCTCATTAAGACATTCAGCCCCGATGTCCAAGCCAAGAGGCTGATGATGATGATGACGCTGGGGCCTTCTTCTCCGGAGCCGTTCCCGGCGTCGCTGCCGTGCTCTCGCTTTATTTCGTCCATCTGTAACAGCGTGACTGCAGCCCTGTGTCTCCGAGAGGCCCTTCAGCCCTGCTATTGAACTGATAAATTCACTGTATTACTTTACACAAATCAATACCCCAGCAGTTATCAGCACTTGATGTGACCGAAATTGGTTTCAGCCAATTTGTGAGTGTAATAAATGTCCATTTATCAAATCAATTCATTCTGCAGGGCTCCTCGGCCTGCCTGGGCTCGGGGTACTGTGGGGCGAAGGCTCTGGGGCCAAATCCGCTGTGGGGTCGTCGCCTCCATCCATGCTCTGGGGTCCACACCATTCCTGAAGAAGCACTTGTCCAGCTCTGCTGCCAGTGATGTGGGACCTCAAATCAGACCAAAGCTGTGTCCTTGCAAAGTCTGATCTGACCTTCAGGCAGCTACACACACCGAAAAATAGCCCTCATAAAGGATCCTATCTTGTCCAAGATAACCCCATTTCCTTTGGACAAGAGCAGGATGATATTCCTGCTCATCCATTTTCTTATAGCTTTGAAATGCTGATTGATTTCAACATTACAGATGCTCAATATTGGGAATTATATCATTAAAAAGGAGCTTTTTCTGTACTACTCTTTCTTCAAAATCCCTAAAACATAAACAACACTTTTCCTTCTTCCATCCTTATTCAACTTCGGGAAGAGCTGGAACAGATGGCTTCAATCCTAAAGGTTTATTCCTCCTGGAAGTGGCAAGTGGTTGTGTTTGAAGCCCTCTACCTCTAAGTGAGCACTGACTAGCAAACACGGTGTATCCACATAAAAGAGATATTCTTTCCCTTGCACAGCATTTAGGGTATCAGACCACAAAACAAACACACATATATATACTTGGAAAAAATATCTCCTTTGGTTTATAACCTCAGAGAGCAGATGCTGCTGATCCCTCCTGCCTCTGCATCTTCTAGTGAAAAGGCAAATGAGCCCTAACCAGATCCAGAGCACAATCATTTATGGAAGTGCCTGGAAACACAATCCTAAGCCTTTTAGCTGATCATTTGCATGAAGCAGTCGGAGCATCCCAGCAGCTCCTGGAATGACAGCAATGACCTGCCTGTTTCTGATGTCAGGAGATGGAATATTTAATGGGGATTTCGCTAGGATGAACCAAACAGCTACACCTGCTGAGGGGGGTGGCTGAGCTGCCTCCCACCATCACCCAGTCAGGCACTGGGAGGAACCCTGTGCCCTCGGAGATGCCCAGGTACCATCAGTTAACTATCATTCACCTTCTCCCAATCCTGTCCTGCTGCACATAGCAGAAAAGAGTGATGCAGGGCTTGAATATATCCCACAGAGACAACAGGAAAGGTTTTCCCTCTGCAGCAATGATGCAAAGCTGTTGGGGCTGCTGCTGCAGCAAGCTCCCCACCAGCATTCCCAGTGCATCCCCCTGCACAGGGTTGCTGGGATAACAGCTGGACTTGATGATCTTAGAGGGCTTTTCCAACCTGAACGATTCCATAATTCTGTGATTCTACTCTATCCCCACCTCCCCGGACCTGTGCTGCTAACCCCAGAGTGCATGTTCCCTTTGTATTCCTGGCTGAGCCTCTCTGGAGACTGTTTGGATCATGCACCGAGTGACGGATTAAATCCGATTATTCAATTAAGGCAGCAGTTATAAATTAAACATATCAGCCAGGCTCAGTGGATCTGAAGACATGGCGTGTGGCAGGTCTGCTTGCCAGCAAACGGCAGTGGTGAGGGTAGAGCAGAGGGATGTAGGACCACAAAGTGGCAGGAAAACTGTCTGGGAGGAAAATAAATAGCAAAAACAGTGAGAAGTGCTTGAGAGAAAAAGTCCTGTCTCAAAATTCATCCTTCTGGAAAGAAAATGACAAAAACAGGGCAGAAGGGAAGGGGGGAGGAGGTGACAGAGAATCTCCCGCTACCTTTTGGTCTGATATCCCGAGGCTGCGGGGGTATCAAGCACATTCCCTATAATTCAATAAGAAAAAGCTCCATAAAGGCAGGGAACGTTAATGCACAGAAACACCACCTGTGTCAGGAACAGGCACTGCCCATTAATCACAGCTCCCCAATTAGCTGGGGCTGCTGCCCCCAGGCACAGCCGCTCTCCGAACACACAGGGTGACTGTCGTCTTTGCAGGAGCACCAGCTCCTTCCCAGCTCCTTCCTGGCTCCTTCCCGGCTCCCAGCTGACACCAGGCTCCTCTTTGTTAACTGAAGGCAATGTGTTTGTGTTTCTGACAGCATGCTCCTTGTGGTTCTACCCTAGCCTCAACAGCTCATACTTTGCTGTCCCATTTTCAGGCATTAACTGGGATGCATGGATGGGTCAGGAATTACTGACAGGATCCAGAGACTTTGGACTGGCAAATCAGCTCGCTGGAGCCTTTATTTCATGGAATCACAGAACAGTTTGGTTTGGGAGGGAGCTTCAAGCTCATCTTGTTCCAGTTCTCTGCCATGGGCAAGGACACCTTCCACTAGACCAGGTTGCTCCATACCCTGTCCAACCTGGCTTTAAACACTTCCAGGGATGGGGAAGCCACTGCAAGTTCCCCAGCAACCTGGGGCAGGCTCAGATCAAGGCTTGAGGGAACAGCTTTTCTTCCCTGTGGAGCAGGTGTGGGAGGTGGTGTGTGTGGGGTCCTACCTGCCCCCACCGTAGCTATGGCACTCTCCTGGCCGATGATGTGCTCTTTGAGCCGTTGTTCCAGTGGGAACCTCCGCCGTTCCTCCACCTCCCTTCTGCGCTGCTCCTCCTGGAACTGTGGAGGGAAGAAAACATAGGCATCAGATGCTTTACTGAGCATTGGGTCAGTACATAAGAGTTTCACCCTCCCTGGACATCAGAGCCCTGCACAGGTATCTCTCCAAAATGAAGACAGAACTCCACTCTCAGCACAGGGAAGCAGAATCCTCAGGGCAGATGCAGCTCAGTCTGGAAGCACCACGCAAGTAAGAGGAAGTTTCTGGATCTGCCAAGGATGGAGCTTGAGGTGAGTGGGAATGGGGACTCTTCTCTGCAGCTGACAGGAAACCAGACCCTTTCCTGTCTCTGTACCGGCAACATGGAGGGAACACTGGCACAGCTCTGAACTGTTAGGAGCTGTTTGTTTTGGGAAATAAAGCCATGACTATTGCACCTAGATTTGTTTTTTCCACCCTCCACACATCTCCTGTGAAAGGATTCCAATCACATCCTACAGGGATCACAGAATGTCACCATGTCCTACTGGGGATGCTGGAGATGTCAGACACTGCTGCTTTGCAGACAAACCCATGGCAGTGTGTAGGACAGTCCTGGACAAAGCTCCTTCCTCAGGACATTTGCTTCCTTCCACCTCCAGCTCACAAGGAAGCTAAGCCCTTCAGAGCCAGTAATTTATGAATTGCTTCCATGCAGACAATTTTCTGAAGCTGAAGGCTGAGAGTGTGTAGAGCAGCTTACAGAGACACTGGACAGGAGCACATCTCTGAGATGCTTGGGGACAGGATGTAGGCAGAATCCCAAAGTGGGAGCAGGTCTTACAGTGCAGGAAACTTCTAGAGGCAAGAGGTCAAAGCCAGTCCTGCTGCATCTCCACAGCATGGGCAGCATATAAGGGGGGATTCTGCCCCACTGCTCTTCTCAGGGGAGACCCCACCTGCACTGCACCCTCCAGCTCTGGAGCACCAACACCAGAAGGATGTGGAGCTGCTGGAGCAAGTCCAGATGAGGTCATGGAGATGCTCCAAGGGCTGGAGCACCTCTGTCCTGGAGACAGGCTGGGAGAGGTGGGGGTGTTCGGCCTGGAGAAGAGAAGGCTCCAGGGAGACCTTGGAGCCCCTTCCCTTCCAGTAAGGGGCTCCAAGAGAGACAGAGAGGGACTCTGGACAAAGGCCTGGAGTCAGGACAACGGGGAATCGCTTCCCACTGACAGAGGGCAGGGTTAAGAGAGGGACTCTGGACAAAGGCCTGGAGTCAGGACAACGGGGAATCGCTTCCCACTGACAGAGGGCAGGGTTAGATGGGATATTGGAAAGAAAGTGCACCCTGTGAGGGTGGTGAGGAACTGGCACAGGTTGCCCAGAGCAGCTGTGGCTGCCCCATCCCTGGGAGTGTTCAAGACCAGGTTGGATGGTGCTTGGAGCAACCTGGTCTAGCAGAAGGTGTTCCTGCCCATGGCAGGGTGTTGTAACTAGGTGATCTGTAAGGTCCCTTCCAACCCAAACCTCTCTGTGATTCCAAGATCTTTAGAAAGTATTGCAAACCTTCCTGCT
>NW_008655484.1:12450-17589 GCF_000695815.1 Acanthisitta chloris
CCACAGAGATGACTGTGCTGGGCACAACCATCCCCCAAAGCCAGACTCAGCTGAGGACAGAACACAAAGAGCCCACAGGGTTTGCTGAGTGAGTAACTGAACCCACAGAGCAGTTCCTGCCATTGGACCCCCTTCCTCAGGGGAAACACCTCTAACAAAGCCAGAGGGCAGGCACTGAAGCTGCAGAAGGATCCAGATGCCAAAGCCAGGGTGGATAACCCCCCAGCCAGGCTGATGACGTCTCCGGGGCTAGCAGTGACTCTGACAGAAGTTAAAAAATAATAAATAGCATACAATCCAATTTTGGCCAGTGCTATCAGTCTCACGTGTAACAGAGATGCCATCAGCCCTGATCCTCACATGAAGCAATAACTTCCCTGCAGATCCCAGCGGAGCAGCTCTGGGACAGACACTGTGACTGCAGTGATTCCCCCCCCACTGTGCTGGGTATGCTCTTGCCATACATCTGTGTCTGTCTCTAGATCTCGACAAATCTTTTCACTCCTTCTCCTCTCTGGCCTTTTGGAAGGTGCAGGGATGTGACCAGTGATGTCAGGACACCTAGTGGTTCCCAGGGGTTTATGGAGAGGGGAGAATATGTGCAGGAAGAGCAGGAAGGGACACTCCTCTTCTGCAATGCCCTCTTCCTCCCTCCTTGGAAAACTAACATGATACAAGTCCTGGATAGGAAGAAAGTCCCTTTCACAGATATAAGACCAGTTACAGAGCTTTTTTCCATGCTGCCCCATTACAGTTTTCTGCTCAGGATCTGCTTTGCTGACCCTGCCCTCATGCCAGCTACTCGATGAGCCTGCAGTACCACCAGGCAGCTCGCAGCTGGGTTACACTGCCAGCCTTGAGCATTCTGAACATCACACTGTGCAGGGGACACTGGAGCAACAAAACCCACGAAGAAAAACCTATTTTAGATCCGTCTGGGATAGAACCTGCAAGAAAAAGCCCCACTAATCCTGGACTTTATACAAGACACAAGTTTCCACTCCTTTCTCATCTGTTCTGCCCTCCATACACAATCCAGCTGCTCCCATCTCCTCCTTGCTTTGTGGTCTGCATGGTCTTGGTGGGGACTGTGTTCTCACCCTCTAGCAGTTTCAGTTTGCCTGATGAAACTTGATCTGGCATAGCACTGACACTGAAGCAGAGCACAGCAGTGTAACCTGCTCCGAGAGCAACGTAGGGAGCAGTGCTCTGCTCTTGTGCTGGAGGCAGGTGGACTTGTGCACTCACCTAGACTAAGAGGTTCTCCTGATGGGAGGCCAAGAGCAACATACATGTGCATTTTTAACAAGGGAACCACTCGGTCTGTGCTTTGGCAGGAAGTACCAGCTGTCTGCCTGTCACTGAGGTGGGCATGGCAGTCATGGAATTACAGAAGGGTTTGGGGTGAAAAGGATCTTAAAGACCATCTCGTTCCAACCCCCTGCCATGGGCAGGGACACCTACTACTAGACCAGGTTGCTCCAAGCCCTGTCCAATCTGGCCTTGAACACTTCCAGGGATGGGGCAGCCACAGCTTCTCTGGGCAGTGCCTCACCACCCTCATAGCCAAGAACTTCCTCCTAATATCCAATCTAACCCTGCCCTCTGTCAGTGGGAAGCCATTGTCCCTTACCCTGTCCCTCCAAGCCCTTGTCCAAAGTCCCTCTCCAGCTCCTGCAGCCCCTTTAGGCACTGGAAGGGAGTCTAAGGTCTCCCCGGAGCCTTCTCTTCTCCAGGCTGAACACCCCCAGCTCTCCCAGCCATAGTAGAGGCGCTCCAGCCCTCAGAGCATCTCCGTGGTCCCCTCTGGACTCACTGCAGCAGGTCCACATACTTCTGATGTTGGGACCCCAGAGCCGGAGGCAGAACCGCAGGTGAGTCTCACTTGAGCAGAGCAGAGCGGCAGAATCCTCCCCACACCTGCTACTCATGCTGCTGAGGATCAGCCCAGGACACGGGTGATTTCTGGGCTGCAGTACATGTTATTTTAAGGAAGAAAAGTTGAGAATAAAATACTTGAACTCTTTAGGAGCATAAGAAGGGGAGTTATCTGCTAGGTAAAAGCTCTCTCGAGCCCAGTGCTGGTGAGGAAACCTGCCCCAAACAGTTTGAAACCTGTTTTGGTTTTTATGCTTAACTAATAGTTGGAGGAGAGAAAGGAAATATATCTCTGGAGCTGTTCCCGAGGAAGATGATTGTACTTGTATATAAACCACCAGACAGCCAAGCCAGCCCGTGATGAATATTCAGCTGGGGGGGATCTGGTGCTCCCGGGGTTTCATCCTCCCCAGCAGCCGCATTCCACCGAGAGTCTTTGAGAATTTATTGCTCATTTTAATCACTGCTAGAGAATGAATAGGCAGAACTATTACAGGATGGGCACATCCCATAGATTTTATTTACATATCCTTGTGACAGAATAACAAGGAGTTTTCATATGTATTTTTAATTTATTTTGATTTCCTTTATTCTTTTTTTTTAAAAAAACCCAGAACTCTGTGTGTGCTTTCCCTGGGCTAGAACACACTTGCCTGGTGCTGAGGACTCTTGAGCTGGTTCCCAGTGCTAAACAGTCTGGAGTAATTTAAATAAGCCCTCATGTATCTTGGGCTAAAAGGGAGGGAGAAGCCCTTGAAACTTGTTGTCTTGCCTCTGTCACTGAAGGGGAAGCAGCCCCAGGACTCAGCTTGGCTCTTACAAGTCTGGTTTTGCCATTCAGGTCTTTTTTCCCTCCTGTCAGACCCATCTAGTGCCCTCCCCTGTGCCCATCAGTGGCTGCTAAGGGTTTTTTAAGGAATATTTCAGCCAGTGTGAGCACACAGTTGCCCTTTCCCTGACTCCCTTTTGGAAGTGGTGATGTGAGACCTCCTGACTTGGAGCTGGTGTCCACTTCATCCCATTGAGTTGCTTTTGATGGATGTTTCCCAGACAAAAAGCATCCAGCTGTGGCTCATATGCTTCTTCCATCCCAAACATCCTGAGATTGCTGGTTGAAATATATTTTATGATAAAAATGTCTCTTTTGGTTGTTAGCAAACTGGCTTTAGGTTAATCTGCACACAACCCTCTACGTGGAGTTGGAGGCAGTGAAAGTTCATTTTAACCTTTCTTTAAACCCACAAGAATCACCTCAAGAGTGTTTCCCTTCCTTTGGAAGAACCACTCTCCAGACCTCCACATGCTGTCACGGCTTAGCTCATATCTAATATCTTCTGAGCTGATCAGGAGTTTATATCCTGTTTTCCTTTAATATTTTAAATACTTTTACCTGTAAGGTGAAAGACACTTGTCCCCCTTTGCAGGTTTCACGTCAAGGTTTGGTTCTGCTGGTGCTGTGTTTGTGAACCTCCTCCCTTGGAATGTTTTCCCATAAATGCAGCCATGCTTGGGAGGGATGCTGTGCTGCTTAACAGATAATGAAGCTGACAAACACAGTAGTGGTCTGAGGGCTGGAGGACCTCTGCTTTGGAGACAGGCTGGGAGAGTTGGGGATGTTCAGCCTGGAGAAGAGAAGGCTCCAGGGAGACCTTAGAGGCCCCTGCAGTGCCTAAAAGGCCTCCAAGAGAGCTGGAGTGGGACTTTGTACAAGGGCCTGGAGGGACAGGACAAGGGACAATGGCTTCCCACTGACAGAGGGCAGGGTTAGATGGGATACTGGGAAGGAATTCTTCCCTATAAGGGTGATGAGGCACTGGCACAGATTGTCCAGAGAAGCTGCGGCTACCCAAGTCCTGGAAGAGTTTAAGGTCAGGTTGGACAGGGCTTGGAGCAACATGGTCTAGTGGAATGTGTCCCTGCCCATGGCAGTGGGGTGTAATGGGATGAACTTTAAAGTCCCTTTCAACCCAAACCCTTCTGTGATTCATGATTTTACAAAAACCTGCTCAGAGAGCTGCCCAAGTGGCCATGTATTGCTGCTCACTACAGAAGAAGCTGTCAGCCCCACAGATGAGAGCTGGTCAGGGTTTCCTTTGCTGGGATGGAACACAGAGAGCCCTAGAGGAAATATCAGGCTCTCCCTGCTTAGGACAGAGGTTTAGCATTAGGGATGTGGTTTTGAACTGCCTGAGTGATCACTTTCCGAGGTGAGCACAGACAGTGCAGCAGTTGACGCCTGGCGGGTTTAATTCATGCTAATACCTCCTAAGAGCAGTAATTAACACAGTTTTAATTACCTTCTTCCTCCACTTGTGGGTAAGCCCTTAACCTCAGGTTTACAGCATGCAAGTTCAAATTCCAAACCCACAGAACAAACACTGAGGTGCACACTGTCAGAGGACCTCTGGAAACAGGAGCAAACCTGGTCTCCTTATGCCTCAGCTCCTGCGATCTGGTGGCACAGTTGACCTCCCTTCTCTGGGCTGCAGGGAGAGCCCTGCACTCCTTGGAGAGATGATGCTCAGGAGGCATCACAGAAGGGTTTGGGTTCGAAGAGACCTTAAAGCTCATCCAGTTCACCTGCTTACCATGGGCATGGACACCTTCCACTAGCCTTGAACACTTCCAGGGAGGAGGCATCACTGCTGTGAGGGCCTCTCCAACCTACTGATGACTCACTGAACAAGGCCTCTACCCAGGAATTTTAAATCCTTGAGATCCAGTTGCAGATCCCTTGTGGTTTAACAACCTGCTGCTCTGTACATCTACGGACTTTTATTGGAACCACAATGGCAAATGTGTTTCTCTTCCTTCTTTAAAACACCTTATTGCAGCAAATGGGACAGTGTGCTCTTGCTGCTCAAGGAGACAACGAGGCTGAAGGGATGAGACTCTACTACAGAAATGGGCACCTTTTACCTCAGACTGGTGCCCAGGATCACAGGCCACAGCTGGACTCTGGATTCTCAGCCCTGGTTGTTTGACCAGAAATTTCAGATCATACTGTAAAAACAGGCCCTGGATTTTACTGGTCCTGAGCAGGTCACTGTAGAGGGTGAAATAGTAACTTGGAAGAGGAGGGCACAGCCACAGCTAAAACTCTTCAGAAGTGCTTTTCTTCTTCCTTATGCATCATGTTGTTAGTTTTCACAATATTTTGGAAAGGCATGGAGCTGTATGGGTCCTAAGGTGCTCCTCCATTGCCTGCACCATAAAATCATAGACTGATTTGGTTTGGAAAAGATCTTTCAGATCATCAAG
>NW_008655485.1:0-519 GCF_000695815.1 Acanthisitta chloris
CCCAGGGAGGTGGTGGAGTCACATCCCAGGAGGTGTTTAAGAGGCTTCTGGATATGGCACTGGAGCATATGGGTTAGGGTTTAGGGATTATAGCAGCGACAGGTTAATGGTTGGACCTGATGATCTTAGAGGTCTCCTCCAGCCTTGATGGTTCTGATTCGATGACCCACTGTGGTCCTTTCCAGCCTGACCCATTCTGGGATTCTGTCACACTTGTTTGCAAGTTCAGCTTTGGCTTAGGTGTCCTCCTGTCAGGATCTACATGTCTTTCACTTGACCTCTACCAATTCACTGCTCCTCTCCCTCTTCCCTACCACCCCTGCAGACAGATAGAGCCCTCAGTACTGCAGGACTTTTGGTCCCCTGCTTATGTTTAAGCCATACTGGAGACTGGTGCTAAAGCACATCTCCAACAGTCACTGGAATAAAGGAGGGAAGTATCAAAATAATAAAAAGTAGAGCAAAAGAACTAGGAATGAAAAGGAACATGACTTAAAGAGTGAATAAAACAAGACTTAC
>NW_008655486.1:0-488 GCF_000695815.1 Acanthisitta chloris
GGGTGCGGCACAGCGTACGCCCCCCCCGACCCCCCCACCCTCCTCTCCCTTCTGCTGGTCGCGGCGGCAATGAGGAATAAATCGGTTCAAATCCTCTGATCCTCCCTGAGGACACAACTCGCAGCGCACTGAGCCCCCAGACCTGCCCTTGGGGACCCCCAAATTCCCCCCGTGGGGGACCCCAGACCCCCCAATTCTGCCCCGTGAGACCCTCCCCGTGTCCCTCTGATTCGGTTTCCCTCTTGCAGCTCCCGTCGAGGCCTCGGGACTGAAGCACCTCTGGATTGGGGAAGGGATTTGGGTGAAATAAAGACCAATTTGTGGTTCAGTTTGGGCCTTTGCTGCGTCTGGTTTGTAGTGGGGGGTGGAAGGGGCAGATGGGACCACCGGGACCACCTCGTGGACCACCACCAACCTCTTAGGGACCACCTAGATCTCCCTCTAGGGACCTCCTTGGCCCGGGTGGTCCTGGACCACCACAACCTCCT
>NW_008655487.1:0-2903 GCF_000695815.1 Acanthisitta chloris
TCTCTCCTCACCCGCGGGCGGTGAGGCCGAGGCAGTGCCAAAGGCTCTGCCCTCACCAAGCTCTAGGCCCTCTCAGCTTTTAGTGCTTGACTATGTCTCATAGCAGCTTCCAATTCCAAATAAGCAATATCACAAATAATATAAGGCTTATATTAACAAAACAATATTGAGGTAGATATATATATAGATAGATTCTAACATTGCTCCGTATTGACAAGAATCAGGGGACCATATTTCACATTCTCCAACGTGAGTCCTTCCCACAAGTGACAGTTCTCCCTGAACTGCTGCAGTGTGGGTCACTCCTCACAGAGTGCTGCAGTCTCTTTCCTCAGGAACAGCTCCAGCACAGGTCCCCACAGGATCACAAATCATACCAGGAGCTCTGCTCCATCAGGGGTCTCCTCTCTCCACGGGCCCTCAGATCCCTGACAGGAACTTGCTCCAGCAAGGGCTCCCCATGTGTTCACAGCCTCTTTTGGGAATCCACCTGCTCCATGTGGGTCTCCTCCACAGGCTACAGGTGTATCTCTGCACCACGTCAACCTCCGTGGGCTGCACAGCACAGCTGATTCACCATGGTCTTCACCAAAGGCTGCAGGGGGTTCTCACTCTCTTCTCCAGCTGCAATTACTTCTGTGCAATAACTTGTTCTTTCTTAAATACATTATAACAGAGGTGTTACTCTACCACTGATTGGTTAGGCCATGCCACAGTGGTGGGTCCATCCTGGAGCCACTAGCCTTGGCTCCCCCAGCTAACATTTCTCACAGAAGCCACTGCTGTAACCTCCCCACTGCCAAAACCTGACCACACAAATCCACTACACCAAGTCACTAACAGAGGTGAAGGCAATATCCTATCCACATGGGTTGCCCTGATTTATGACAGATGAAGATCTAGTTCTTCACCTAACCTGTCATCTAGTGCAGGTGGATTAAACAGACACAGAAATCTAAACATCACAAATGAACAGTTAATACTGAGCGAGTGGCAATCGGTTTAAAAGCAAAAAATTAAGGAGAGATTTCTTATATGCTATTGCATGTTCATTAATCAAATATGGAAAGGCTTCTTAAAGAATGATAAACATTTTCTAGGTATTAAAACATACTACATGTGGTATCATATTAAGTGCACTGCAGACTTGGAAGTATACCACACATACTTTTTATTGCATGGTGTAATGCAAGAAATTGTTATAGTATTTTAGCTCAGTCAGGCATTGCCTAACATACCTCTCCATCACTGACTCTGCTGATAGTTACATGCCTGGAAGGATTCCAGGGGACATTATGATATTTGTTATTAATATTTCCACTTCAAGTATAAACAGCTGTCTGCCTGTATTTCACATGAGACAACACAGGCAGCTAACAGGTATTTCCTTGTCTTAACTAGTTATGCCACAGTCTCTGTTACGGGGACATCCAAAGGACAGTTCTCACAATGTAAAGTTCTGTAGCTCTTCAAAACTCCAATGACTACTATAATTCTGATTAAATTTTTAGCACTATATTAATAGACACATGACCTCAATGTATTATCTAGTGTTTCAGGCTGTTTTGACATCAGCTAGGATATCCTTACCTACAAATTTATCAGAACTCTAAGTATTTCTTACAATCAGAGGGAAATATTCATCTTGATATGTTTTTAGAGTAGAGTATACATGCATGTATACAAATCCACTACAGATAAATACAGACAGACATGTGTATGTGCCCACAGAGGTACAAGTTCAAGCACTGCAGTACATATAATTTGTTTGATATCTTGTAATTTTTATTAGAGTAAGTTATTGTCTATTGATAACATTTATGTAGAATTCTGGTTGGTTTATTTTATTTCATGAAAGAATTCACAAGCTTCTTTTCACAGAGAACACTGTGTATGCAGGAGAGTGATGTGTAACTCATAGTGTAACTGTGACTGCCTCCAGGGCAGGATTAGTTTTGACTTGCCCAGATGTTAAAAGATGTTAAAAGATCCTTTGCCTAGATCAAACTCAAAATTCAGAAATAGATTTTGAGTTAGCAGTTGGAAGATTCTTTTTAAATATATATTTTCCTTTGTTCTTTTTTTTTTTTTTTGTCCAGTACTTTATATCTTACCCTATTGAGATTTCTTGGCTGAAATTCCAAAGAGCATGATGTGCTCAACTAAGATCAGTATTTTTTTCAATGAGCTTCAATGACAGTCACCCACGTCCTCAGCTTCTTCAAAGAAAATAGTACAAGGTCCTAATTACTTGGAGAATTGGTAATTCATATCATTTTACCTGTTTTGGGGTGGGGGTTGTGTTTGCCTTTGGTTTTGTTCTTTTTTTGTTAAGCTCTGGGAAGTCTCCTTTTACATAGAAATTCCCAATTTTTTATACAGTTTTCAACAAGCTTGGCCTCAATCATAATGCATGACAATGAATTCCATGCACAAATTACATTGTAAATACCATATCTCTTTTTGTTCTTTTTAAAATACTTGCTATAATACCAATTGTATCAGCAGTTGAAACCAACATGGAGTTAGTGCAAGAGACACTTAGAAGTGAAAATATGCAAATATTAAATGACCATTGTTTTTTTCTTAAAGCTGATCCCCCAAAGTAAATATCTGTTGATTTATTTCTAATAGTTCAAAAATATACAAATATTAAATGACCATTGTTTTTTCCTAAAGCTGATCCCCCGAAGTAGATATCTGTTGATTTATTTCTAATAGTTCTTCTAGAAGTTATTTTAGTCATTATTCTCTCATTCTGTATATCTAAAAGATGTTTTAAGATTTTCTCTGAAAGGTTCAGAAGTTCATAGATATACTGAAATTCAAAACAGAGCAGAAATAAATAGGCTTTATACTCAGTTTATTAGGCAAGGGGATAAAATGAGAAATGTTTGTACTGT
>NW_008655488.1:0-21243 GCF_000695815.1 Acanthisitta chloris
AACCACGAATCGCCTCGAATGTAGTGTTCGTTTTTCCGTAGCTGCGTCTTGGCGCCGGTCGTTACCTCCTCGCTCTCTCCCCTCCCCTGGGAGCTGCACTGGGCAGCGGGTGGGTGCTGGTGGAGGACACTCAGCGATGCTGCGATGCTGGCTGTGCTAGGCTCGCAGAGGGACATCCCTGTGTTAGACACAGGCAGGAAAACATCCCAGGGAGCTGGCAAAAGCAGGCAGCAGTGCTCAGGTGTCCCCGTAATGTATCCTCTTGGGACTCACAAAATGAGATCGAAATGGTCAGAAGAGTTGAGCCGGGTACAGCTTAGAGATTCGGGTGCTTCACAATGCAGGGGGAAAGAGCAAAATGAATCCAGTAAGTTCAAATGCAGAATTATTATTGGGTAAATTGGGCTGTGTGAGTAGAGGAGCTCTGCCGCTTTTCGGGCAAGACAGCTGCAAAGTTAGCTGAGACCTGGTTAGAAAAAAAACCCCAACCCGAAACATTTGGTAATTGTTCAATCACAATTCGTTTATTCTTTGGATTTTCCTATTGCAAATCCCCACTCTAAACAAATGGATATTTATCCCCAATTTTGCCTGCAAGCAGCTGCCCCCACTCCACCGTCCCACACAGCCCTGGCATCCAGCAGTGTTGATTCCTGGAAAGGCCATGCTTACATCCCCAGCCATCTCCAAAAAATGGCCAAAACCCATCCTCTAAACACCCTGTCACATCCCTCTCCCTGGAGGAGGCTGCTGTACTATGAGGTGTACTAAATACATAGGAACAAAAAGCAGAGGCAAAAAGAATCCTTTAAATTTGGTTTATTTGAATTCCTGGAGGGAAGGGGTGGGTGGGAAGGGGTGGCTCTGGCCCAACTCCTGTGGTGCTGTCAAGGGAGGCATGGAGCAAACCCCAGCCCAACTCTGTGTACAGCGAAGGGGACACTCTCCAGTTCACACTTCTGGGAATAACTGGTCAGGGAGGGAATGTGCCCATGCCAACACTGCTCCTTCAAAACCTCCATGTATAGCTGGAGAGGGGATGGTCGATGGGCTTGTAAGGGAAGATGATTTTTATATGAAATTGCCTTTATTTGCCTGAGTAAATCAACATGACATAGTATTTTCCCCTTCATCTATGCCCAAAGGGATGGTGCAAGTGGCGCCAATTTGGTAGGAAACATAGGAACAGGCCTCAAAAAGAGGGAATGCATCCCAAAAAGAAGGGACACGACTCAAAGTGAGTATCCACAGAGAGGCAGTGGTTGCAGCTCCTTTCAAGCCGCTGTCCCTGTGTGTTTTAACGCCGACTTTGCAGGTAGGCAGGTGTGAGGAAGACACAGCAGGTTTTTTTTCTCAGTTATTCCCCTTGCCAGTGAGATGCAAATGAAGGAGCTAAGAGGATTTCCAGGGATGTGAGGAAATCCCTTTGCTGAAAGCAGCTGTGCTGGGAGCCCTCCATGGGCTGGCCCACTCCTCTTCCCAGTGTGAAGCAAACGCGTACTTAACTCAGACGCTCCCGTGAGATTTCCCACATCGTGGCATCCACGAGCTGATCCAGGATTTCATTTTATTAATCAGCACAGCCAGGACATCGGCAGGAGCATCTCCACGTGCTCTCATGCTTCCCAGGGCTTCATTTGTTTGTTTTTTCCAGGGTAGTTTTGTAAGCCATTCCTCTGGCTCGTGTATAACACCCTTGATTCCCTTTATTAAACACGGTAAGACAAGCAGTGAGTTATCACTGCTGTTAATAAAATTACTCTGCTAATATTTTTCCCCAACACATGGAATATTATTGATGGCTAAGGGATGAAGCCCCTCTGGAGGCAGGGGGCCAGCACAGGGCCCATGCATCACCCCAGCTCCATGTACACCTTCCAAATGGGGCCTTGGTGGAGCGTAAGAGGTGCACAGGCCTTTTATGGGCCTTCTGCAGAACGGTGAATTTTACCCAAAATGCAGGTTAAAACCCATGTTAGGTATTAATGTAATCAGGTCCATAATCTCTCTATCAAAAACTCCCCAAGCGCCTCTTCACCTGCTAAACCAGGTAGCTCCATATCTAGAGAGTGCTGTAACACACATTTTAGGGGACTCTTTGCTTGTTTTTGGGAAAGAAAATGTGCATTGCTAAACCCCTCCAAGTTCTGGCTTAGGGGCAGAGCAAGGGTAGTCACCAAAGGGCCATCCTGACTTGTCCAATATTTTCCTCCTCCACCTTCAAAGAGAGAACTGTGTTATCACAATTTTTCCATGCAAGGTGGGTGACCTCCACAACTATGTGGAAACAGATCAACCAGCTTCAAAAAGAAAAAAATTCTGCATTTTTTCCCTCCCAAAATTGACTTTTTGGACCAAAATCTATATTTTGGGGAGCAACATGGATCATTTCCAGCAGAGCTGCTGCTGCCATTCCCCAAAAAGCTTCATCAGCCTCTTTCATTAGGGGATTTCTGTGAATTCCATTTAGCTCCTTCACCTTATTAGAGGTATTTTATTAAACATTTTATTAAAGCATTTTAATGCCTTCCAGGGCATGTTGTAAAACCCTACTGATTTCAGAAGCTTCTTTGAGGGATCATAGGCAGCACAGAGCCTGGATGAGTGTTTCCAGCATTTCTGTGATGAGAGAGCACATTGGCAACTTAGGTCATGTCCAGGACAGGATGGATAAAAACAGGGAGAGTTTTAATTTTGACAAAAATCATTAAAGGCTGGTATTTCTCACTGAAAGGGGAGGGTGTGAAAAATCTGTATTTATTCCTTAAACCAGCTGGATTTCCTGCTTTTTCCAGGTAAGAAAGATTTCCAAGAGGAATTCCAGCTAAGGACGTGATGAAGCAGTGTATTGAGCTCGTCAGGCAGTGTTTACAGCCTGTAAGTAAAGCTTATTGTTAAAATATTCCATGATGGAGGAGTTCCACAGGCATTTTTAAATGGATTCTAAGCAACTCGGCAGAGAGAAAACATGTCTGTGGGACCATGAAACATTTATCTGTCCAGAAGGACAGGAGGAAAAAAAAAGCCAGGAATGATCTATCATAAGGGAGGAAATCTGCATCTTGGCATTTGCCAAAATGTCTTAATTGCTTTGTAAACTCATCTAAATAAATAAAATGTGGAAGACTGCTGCTGCTCTCAGCTAAGGACCAGAAAGGATCACCTGGGAATAAAAGACCTAATCCTGCCCAGAGCTGGGCTTGCTCCTGTTTTGGGGCTGCCAGCTGCTGCTGCAGAAGGTGTCACAGGGCTTGGAGGAGGTCATGGAGGTGTGTGGGTGTTGCTGTCCCACTGTCTGGGGAGCTGATGTGGGGAGTGATCCCTGCACCAGCCCTTGGCCATGGACAGGAGCCACTTGGGCATCTTTCAGCTCTGCTGGATACTCACAGCCATCGTGGCTCCTCTTTACTCAATATTTTACTGCTGCTTGTAAGGTTTATTTGTGAAAAAGGCTCTGTGATACTTGTAGGTCGTTCACTTTGAGGACTCACACAGCACAAGTGTGACAAGGCTCCTTCTGGCTTCTTGAGTTTATTTAAAATGTTCCAATTTGTGGCTTTCCTCCTCAAAATCCAAAGGCGATCATTGCTCAGGGCACATCAACATACTCATGGTTCTTGTCATAGAGGTGATTCTCCCCCTCTACTCCTCTCTGCTGAGTTTCCACCTGCAGTGCTGCCTCCAGCATCAATATCAGAAGGATGTGGGGCTGCTGTGATGAGTCCAGAGGAGCCTGTGGAGATGCTCCAAGGGCTGGAGCAGCTCTGTCATGGAGCCAGGCTGGGAGAGCTGGGGGTGTTCAGCCTGGAGAAGAGAAGGCTCTGGGGAAACCTTAGAGCCCCTTCCAGTGCCTAAAGGTGCATAGCATTTAAACCACGTAAATTAATGAGACTTAAATATGTGCTTCAGTATCCTAATGCTGAACTAGAGTTTCATTTTCCAGGTAAGTCTTGTTGAAATTTGTAAGGTAAATTTTCATCTTCATATATATGAAATATCTTCCTTTTACCATTTTATTTTCATTTCTTAGTGAACCTCGACCTGGAGCAATGGTCATTCCTGCATTGAAGCTCCTGAGTGACTTCAGTGGCTCCCTGAACAGAGTGCTGGTGTGTGTTAGCACACACTGCTCACAGAGAGGTGATGACTGGAGGAGGCTCATGGCTGAGACTGTCACAGTATTCTGCTGCCTTGGCTTTGATTAACTAATTAATTTGGCTTCTAACAACTACTGACCAAGTCCTGGACCTTTTATGCATGCAAACAAAAAAGGACATTTTCTCATAAAGCTGTGCCAGATCCTGAACAACTTTAATGTCATTGCTTTCATTGCAGTAATCATTGCATGAGGGTCCTCAAGCTGGTAAGGATTTTTCAGGCTGTGGTTCTGGGAAGGACATGTGTCCAGCATAGCTGTAGCTAACATGTCCTGCATGATCTACATGTTTCTTATGTGTGTGAAATGTAATATACTTACATGTTTTGGAGTCATGGATTTAGATATGATCTCATGTAAGTCTGGCAGATAAATACATTCATATCATATAGCACTGACATACTTATTTTCACTTGGGATTGTTTGTATTCAAGGACTTCTTTCTGTGCTTGGTGGGATCAAGCAGCCTTGTTGTTGGCTTAACTGGATCATAACTAAGTCCAAATTTTCCCTTCAAATTTCAGTTTGAAATAAAACCACATATGCAATGTAAGCACTACATTTAAGTCAAATATTAATGCTAGATATGGATATATAGATATAGGTATATGTTATAACATGTTATAATGTTAGATCCAATGGCCAAAAGATTTATGTCTGTCTGAATGAGACTGGATAATCCCTTGGAACAGGAATGATGTTCTATTTTCTATCTTCCCTTGACACTTCAGTGGCTGATCTCTAGGGTCTTATTCCTTCACAGAATGATGTGAACCAGGCTGAGCTGCAGCTCTTGCCCAGGTGAGTGGCACTTTCCTTTGCAAGCAACTTTGTGCAACCTGCTGGCAGAATTACCTCTCTCCTTACATTTACCTTTCTCTTGCATTACTCACCTGAAATCCTGAAGCTGAGGAGGGGGAAGAGGCAGGAAGAGGAGTGTCCTGATTCTGAAAATGTGACCAATCTGAAAATGGAGAGGTCAAAAAAATTCAAGAGGAGAAATAAGATACATAAATGCTAATATAGAAGTAAACCCACACATTGCCTGGTGGAGAGCAGTGTTTTAATGGTATCACTCATGAAAAATCTTGCTGAAAGGTCTCTGTGCTCAGTGCTCCTTAGTACCTGCCCCTGCTTCTCTGACTCTGCTTCTAGACTCTGCTTCTATGCTGCAATGTTTGTTCCTGGTTTCTTCTGCTAAAGTTTATAGATCCAACTTGGGGAAAAAAAAGGGGGAGTGTTTCTATAATTACCCAGTCACCAAAGTACTGCAGTAAATTACCCCCCAGCCCTGTGCCTTGCTGGTTAACACGAATCAGATGAGAGCTTCATATTTGGTTTAATAAACCGTAATTTCTGACAAAGGTAACTGTCACCTTCTGTTTCATTCTCTGCGTTTATTTTTCAAGCACCAGAGCTGACCTCTGAACTCAATCTGCACTTGCCTATTGATGCATAAATATCTGTAATATCACAGTAAATTAAATTCAGTTTTAAAGGGTTTCTATTTAACAATCTGTCAGAACTTTCACAGCGTTTGATTTCTAGTTTCCTCTGTCCACTGACAGGTTTATCTCGGTATGGCTTGATTAATGAAACCTTTTATTTGGAGTAAGCACACCTATTATTACCATAATCTCTTAATGCTTGCTTAGGCAACATTGTGCTCTGACAGCAGGGCTCCAAAAACTTCCAGACCCTTCCCTCCTTGGCAGCGAGGGCTGCAGGAATTGGGGGATGGCAAAGCCACTGTCCAGCTCTGCACTCTCAGGACTGTTTGCAAAACCAGGTTTCCCAGTTTAGCAGGTTTGGAATATTATTTTCATGGAAATTGGCGTTAATCATACCTTAATAGAATGTATTTTCACCTAAAATTAACAAATGGACATTTCATTTGTGATCAGTCTTTTCTAGGGAGGCAATGGATATGGTCAAGATGAGTTCTTAAGGATGATTCATTGAATTTTGGGAAAAATACTATAGCATAGCTTGGAGAAGTTGGTATAGATTTGGGTATCAGAGTTGTTGATTGCTAATGCCTGGTTTTCCTATCATATGGCCTTGGGAAAATAATTTCATCTCTCTGTGCTGTAATCCCATCTCACTGATGGTCATTTGTAACAGGGTAAATAGAGTCACACGGTGCAAGCAGCAGAGTCAAACTGCTCCAGATGAGAGGGCAAACCATTCAAAATTTGGGAATAATACTCACTGCCCAGGAGGAAGCTGAATTACTGATTCCTCTGCACTTCCAGCATGCAGTGTTGCTGTTGTGACTGTGGACAGCTCTGGAAAAGTGACTTGGATGAATAATGAGGAGCCTTGATACCTTTAGCAGGACAGGAGCTGCAAGTAAACAGCAAGTCACATCCCTGGATTAGGAAAAGATGTGATTTTCATCCCTGAGAGAACTTTATGTTTAGACAAGTGAAGAAGAGCTGCAACTTTCCCTGAGCTCCCTGAGGATTTTAGTCCTGCCCAGCTTCTACAGATGGTGGGTTGGAGCCCCATGGTGGGCTCTGACACCCATTTTATCTGTGCCATAGTTCACTGGGAGTTTGATTCCATTCTTATTCTTGTTTACAGCTGGGGTTTGGGCTTTTTCCAAACTGCTCCTCACTGGGAATTCTTTGTTCTAACCTGACTGTCAGACTCTGTCAGGTTCTGAAAATGCAGACTTCACCTCTCAGCTTTGACCACCTAAAAGGAGATTGAATTAACCTAGGTAGGCTCTGATGTTTGGACTGTCTCCAGCTTTCCAGGGACACCCTTTGCCTTTAGCTCTCCAGGATCTCCAACTGAAATCCACATTCCACTGGATTCAGGGGCAAATCTCCCACCAGTGTCAGCAAAGATCTAATCACTTGCATGCCAACATAAGGATCATACATGGAAAATGGCACATGTGATATGTCACTCTAAATAGTCCCTTTTGTGCAGAAATATCAAGAACCACCATGTCAGCATCATATATACTATTAAAAGTACTATTACTATTAAGGATGAGAATTATTTTTAAGGTGATTCATATACTTGTTTCTACAGGATGAAAACGTTTCAAGAGGTTTATTGCATTAAGATATTAATCACCAACAGGAAACACATTCTCAGTTGTGCATTAAGACCCAGAGAGGCACTGTCATTCCTTGAGAAACAACTCACAAATGAGGTTTATATTGCTCTGTCAGTGTGCACTATGGAGAGCACACACAAAAGCACATACAGCACCCTGTGTATACACTCCATCACAGAATATTATAATATATATATACCTATATCTATATATCAGAGAATCATAGAATTCTAGGGTTTGAAATGGACCTTAGAGATTATCCAGCCCCAACCCTCTGCCCTGGGCAGGGACACCTCCCACCACACCAGGCTGCTCAAGGCTTCATCCAGCCTGGCTTTGAACACTGCCAGGGTTGCGGCAGACATCCCTGGGCAACCTGTGCCAGTGTCTCACCACCCTCACAGAGAAAACCTTTTCCTAAATGTATTTATATATATACACACCTGTATTTAGGTATAAAAATTTGGAGCAACTCATTAGAAGCAAATAGTATATTTCCAGCCAATAAATGCAGTATGGTTCGATGGCCCTGCACACACTGTGTGTTTCTGCAGCACCAGGAGTGACACTTTTGAGTGCTTTCAGTTGTCATAAAAGTGTTTGCTTGCTCCAAAGTGCAGATTCTGCTCAGGCAATTCTCCTTGTGGAATTATTATAATTCTCCAACACGTTTCTGACTTTTTTGGGGGTTGTTTCACACTCTGCTTTTTAACCTTCAACAACAAATATTGTTGTATCATGAAGACAGCAAATCCAAACAATTACATATGTAGTCCAAAGGCATACACAAGAAAATCAATATTTGACATCCCTGCAACTCCCTCCTTGGAGCAGCGCTCAATAGCTCTTATTCATTATACACTTATATCTCTTTCACATTCGCCTTTGTCACCAGAAACCCATTTTTTTTTCTCCTTTGACTTCCACATAACTTCTTTGCCCTGTACTTTTACAGATGCCTTCTGGCTATAAATACTAATGAAATCTCTTTGCTTAATTCAATTTTGCTGGTACACTTACAGTTATGACCTAACTTTCCCACGAGAGAGACTGATTGAACATTCCAATACCTTATGGATGGGAGCAAACACTCCCCAGAACTGGACTGACAATTTCCATAATTATAGAATTCACAGCCTAATGACCTTAAAAAACAATAAAAAGATCTCTTGTTAATTCCATTTCTGTTACTGACATTCAAGATATTTCATTTTTCACAGGACAACAAATTTACTTTTTATTTTCAAAAGAGCAGTCTATCCTTTTACCCTAGATTAAATTTGCTGAATATTGAAGGATTTCATTGAATATTTAGCATTTCTTTGTCTTTTAAAAGTTAGAATATTTATGATCCTTAGAATGCTGCTGACTGATTTATAGCAATCAATTATGAGAGTGCGTTTTCAAATAGCCCTTCTAAAAATGAAGAATAGAATAATTAAAAAGATCAGAAGTCCTCCCTTGCATATAATTATTTCATTATTTCATTACAGTGCAGAAATTGTTTTTGCTGACTGGGAACAATTTTAATTGAGCCAAAGCTGTATTAAGACACGATAGCAAGCAGTTCTTCCTAAGAAATAAGATCACTAATTGCCTAAATTTTTATTCAGCACAGTGAGCCTTAAAAGCCACATTGTAATAGAAACCTAATCACTAGGTACAGCAGATCCTTGTGCCAGAGTGGAGACATTCCCAAAGCATAACCTTGTCTTGCAGTTAATTTATTCCTTCAACAGGTTTATTGCTGCATGAAACATTTGTTTGGGTGCTGATTTGTTGCAGGCTGAGAGCAGAGAGCTTTGCTGCCAGCCTGCCTGGCCCTGCTCAAGCAAAGCTGCTCGTGCCGCCACGTTCTGGTGGGGACACCCATGGGTGGCCATGCCTCTTGCCTACATTGCTCTTGTTTCTCACTTTCCATCCTCTGGCTCCAGCCTCCAGTTGCTTCAGGGAAATTGAAAGCAGGAGCCTGAAACTGGTGTCTTGAATCACCATATGGATGAGGTCTCCTCTGTCTGTAAGGATTTGGGAAGATTTAGCTGTTGCTGAGAAGTCTAAACTGTTTATACCCCACCCTGGGTGTATATCACCACCCTTCCATGGGGAAGGTAGTGATGTTTGGTGCAGGCTGGGTTTGGGGTGAGCTTACTTTGACCAGGAGACCTGTTCTCAGTCTGCTCATGCTGCTGTTGATCTCTGCATTGGATGGACACCCTCAGACTGGTGTCTACCTACCAAACTCCAGACTTCTCCAGGCACTGTGAGGAAGCTCCAGAGGAACAGAAGGGAGTGCTGTGCACTTAAATTGGGATGTAAATATGTTTCACTGTCACTGGTGCCAGCTCTTTGCATGGAAGGGTTTGGCTTGCCCCAGGGGCTCTCTTTGCCACCTGCTGAAAACCACCCATATGACAGCTGGACCGAAACTCCTTTGGTTCCATGTGACATGCTAAATTATTGTCAGCTTTGCAAACACACAGTGATCCCTTGGCCACAACAGTTCTTCCTGGCACTGCTCACATGGGAAGACAGGCCTTGCAGGAAGGGTGAGCTTGGGCTGTCCCCAGTAGTGTGGGCACTGACAGGGGCTGTATAGGAGGCTGTAGGGGCACAGCTCTAGGGGCAAGGCTATAGGGGCATCCATGAGCTGTTTCTTGTTCCCAAGCCCTTCCCAGCCCCTGGGAATGTTCCAGCATGCCAGGCACAGGCAATCCACTCTTGTGTTCAGCACCCAAGCTAAGCTCAACCTCTCAGCTGATATAGACCAAGAAACACTGGTGAGGTTGGCTCAGAGTCCTTTAACTTCAGATCAGACAGTTTTTTGGAATGAAGCAAAGTCTTTTTAATAAATAATAACACCTTAGCCAGCTCAGAGCTGGCAGATGGCTCATGATAGCTTCTGCCTGAGGTCTCTGAGCTCTGCAAGAGGAGTGTGCAAGTCCATGTCAGAGGCAGTGCAGTGCCTGAAAGTGCAGATGTGGTGTTATGAGGAAAGAGCCGCTGCAGGGGAAATCTGGAGTTTGTCTGATGTCCAAGTTTCTCCTGTCATGGCATTGTTGCTTCCGGGGTGCTGGGGGAAGTCACAAATGGGGCTGCTGCTGCTTTGTGAATGAGGCTCTTTGTCAGTGCTCAGCTCTGACCCCCTTCTCCTCCTCCCGAAGCCTGGCTGAAGCTCATCCAAAGGAGAAAAGTAGAAATTAAAGATAAAATTCTGGGCCAATGCAGCAGCCTTAATATAGTGTCTGAATGGGAAAGAAAAGATTTATAATCCCCTCAAAGTGAGGCTGGAATTTTCCTCCCAAGCTCACAGCTTTCCAGCCCCACTGTGAAGCCTTAAATGCAGTTTTGGTGCCAAATTAACACTGTGGTGTTAAAATAAGAACAGTGGAGGTAGCAGTACCAGTAACACCCAGCAGCACTCAAACACAGCTGCATTAAGGATTGCCTGGCAGCAGATGTGATGTATCCCTCTGCTATTCCGTAGTGGCAGCCCTCAGGTACATGGTTATAATTCCTGGGAGAGGCAGGCTCTGGAGATGACAGACTGAATAGTTACAATCTATCATGAAAAATTTTCAAGGATGAGTTAATGATTTTGTGCAATTTCCAGACCAGTTAGCAGAAGCCTAGAAGCCTGAATGTCTGGAATCTGGAGTTTCCCTGGGCTGCAGCTCACAAGCAACTGTTTTCTCCTTGTGCCTCAGTTTCCACACCTATAAAATCTGTAAAAATCCTGCCTTTTCTGTGAAATGATTTACATCTACATCAGAAAACTCTTGCATAGGAAATATTCCAGAGCAGGAAAGGAGGGTTAAAAATCAACCCAAATTTTCTTGCAGTGAAATCAGGGCTAAAGTTAGTTCTAGGTTAATGCTTTTCCTTTGCTGAACAAGTACATCCCATGTTTGTCTGAAGAAGGTGGACAGGCCTGGTTTATGCACAGGACATCATCACACACATGGTCCCAGGAGGCACAGATTCATGTAGGACTGAACTGGGACAAATTTGCTATCCTCTTCTGCAGGTGGAGGTGGGAAATACTGGAAATTCCGTTTGTATGTGCTTGTTCCTAGCTGGAGTCTGCTGTGGCATGCATGGTTTTTGTGCAGGTGAAAAAGTCTTGCACCTTCCCAGGTGAGCTCTGCTTTCTTGTGGGCTTCCCTGGTGAAAGGCATTACAAAAAACAGCTTCACAAGTCCTCCACTGGCTTAGTTTCCTTCCTCATCTCCAAGTTGGTTTCACAGAATCACAAAATCCCAGACCGGTTTGGGTTGGAAAAGACTGTAGAGCTCATCTTCTTCCATCCCCTGCCATGGGTAGGGAAACCTTCCACTAGCCCAGGTTGCTCTAAGCCCCATCCAACCTGGCCTGGAACACTTACAGGGATGGGGCATTCTCCTTTGCAGAGATCTGAAGCTTAATTTCCCAGCCTGTAAGAACCTGTTAACAGTTTGCTTTTCCAGATGTTGGCTGAAAAGCTAAAAATTTGGGAAGGAGCCTCAGTGACTCCACAGTCCATCCCTCTTGGGTATTCACTGGAGGTACTACCCTGCTCCCTGGGCACCAGCCCTGCAATACCTGCCTTTGCAGCACTCCGGGACTCTGTCAAGGAGTGGAGGCTCCAGCTGTGCCCAGACACATTTCTGCAGCACTGACCCTTGGCTCACAGCTCTGTCCTTTGAAACTTTTGGCACTTTTACCCTAGTACTCTCTCAGAGCCCAAGGTAATCTGTAAGAGTCCCTTCCCTTGCAGCTCCAGGACAGCTGTGCTGGCAGTGTGTGATACAAAGTATTTGTGTTGCCATCTGTGTCCTTTGTGTCTGCTCATGGCTTTTCCCTCTGTGCACAGCAAGATGGAGATGGTTATTTGTCTTAAGAATATTTTCACCTTCTCTCTCTTTGTTGTGCCCCAGTGTCAACAAGCAATTTGTGCTTTCTAGCATAATTCATTCCTGTTTGGGCCCTAATTGTCCCTCTGTCACCATGGCTGGCTGCTTGCCTAGCTATTCCCAGGCTTTCCCCAGGGTGTTTCACAGAGCTCCGTGGAGGCAGAGTCAGCCCTTGGCTGCCAAGTGGTGGTAGCTGTGCTCTGCTCATGTCCTCCACGCAGACAGGGACTGCTCCGAGGTGCTCCCATGGTGCTTGATGCAAGCAGGGATGGGGAGAACTCCAAGCAAACATTTTGGAGCAGTTGAAGATATTTAAGATGTTACTGACTACAAGATTGCTCTTGTCCTGGGAGGCTGCTCCTGCCCAATTCCCAGCCCTCCTGTGGAGCCCTGTTCAGAAGAGGAGAGCTCTGACAAGACATGTGGGATTAGACTGAGATGAGAAGCAGAGACCATTCTCTGTGCTGCCCCAGCTGGGCTGCCATGCACACCCTAAAAAACTCAATTAAGGCTAAACTCATCTAGTTATACTGTGCAATCATTAATAAAACACCTAACCCAAACCTTTCCCTCTTTCACCAGGGTGACATGAGACCTAATTAATTAGCACTTTAAGCTGCTTGGATAGCCAATTGGTGGGAAATCATAACTTCTTCATTTTCCCCTCCAGGTGGTCAGAAAAGAGAGATGCAACAGAGGCTTCTCCAGTGCATCCAAAATTCTGCAAGGGATAGAAGACCTAGCAGAGGGCTCTAACTTCCTGGAAGTGATTCTGATGGCAGGGATTATTTAAAGAGAGAGAAAAACATGCTCTTGGGTATAGGAGCAAAACCCAGAGCAGGTTAGAAAGGCCTGATGATAACCCAGAAGTTTCTACAAGGACAACAGAAATTTTGTCATAGTCTTTTCAATCTGTATCAATCAGATGACACAACAAGGAGGTGTAAGAAGAAGCTTGGCAAATTCAGAGTCAAAACCAGAGCTCATTCTTTAAATGTGGAGAGCAATTCAACAAAAGGCCCAGTGGCTTGTTTTTTTTGATGGCCATTTTAAAATTAGGAGTGTTCATTTCCCTGCAAGTGATGCTGGAGTTGAAACAAGGGTGAAGTCATTACTGTTTGTACCCGAGGGATCCCTGCAGTTCTCTCTGGATTTATATTCCACAGGGACTGAATTCCTGGTCCTGTCCCCACCTCCAACCCTGCAGTGGAGATGTTAGGAAGGGGCTGTATCCCTCATCACTGCCAAATATGTGGAATTTCCTGGCCTGGGTGCCCCTGGGAGGATTTTGGGCTTGTGGGTGGTGCAGAGTGTATAGGACACATCTCCCCTCCTACGAGGATGCACCATGCACCTGTCGCCTTCCTCTCTTTGATGCCTAAGAAACTGCAGAAGGGTTTAAACCTCAGGAGTTCCCAGAGGGATTTGGTGATTCACCCTGAGCTCCCTCTGAAGTTGATCTGTGCTGCAAAGTCATTTCTACACCCAGTGCCTTGCCAGCACTGCACACACACACATAGACACATGCTGCACCTCTGCTGGCAAACCCCAGGATGTATTGCTTAGAAAGGCTCCAAAAAATCCACTTTTCTTTTATAATAATATTTCCACAGGCCAAGCAATTGATGGCTGGACTAAGGGAAAACATACGTCTTTGCTTCCAAGTAATAGGCTGCAGATTTGCAAGACTAAAATCCTTTTAAAAACCCCGGAATCACATCCATTCAGTCTGTAAAAGAAAGAGAAGTCTAATTTGATAACATTATATATAAAGCGTTTTCCTGACTTGGATATATTTTAGGCATGTCAGTTATATAACACAGAACAAGCAGGGGGAAAGGACTTGATCACATTCAGATGATACTAAATTATCTTATGACACAGGCCGTATCTTTTTTACAACAGAAAATGGAAACAACTGTGTCCTTGACCTTCAAAAAGGAATTGACTTCCCTAGCTTAACTATTCAAACAAACAACTGTGTACTCTCCTCAATTCCTGTGATAATTTTGATTTACTGTAAATGACTGAATTTAATGAACTAAATTATGCTATTTAAATGCATTTTGTGAATGGTATTGTAGTTTGTTACTAAGCATTATGTCTATGCTAAAGTGTGCTGTAAATGATATGATATGGAACATATGTGCTGTATTCATAATTTAACTGTTGCTATGGAGTGTCTTCTTCAATAGGCTCCTTTGAAAAACGAGTTCTTTATTTACCTGGTAGAATGAAGGTGATTTCTCAGCAAACCTCTAGGTCTCACTGACCTTGACAGAATTACAGTGCTAATATTTTCACATGGATGAACTGTTCTTCAATAATTTTTCCAAAATAGATGGCGCAAATATCTTTTCTGTTAATACTGGGACATATTGCATGTTTTTTCTAATCCCACTTTTCTTGTTGTTTTAGCACAGCTATTGCAAAATGAGTCCCATCCTCATTAGTGACTACAGGTTTCTGAGTTCAGAGCTGGATCCCCGGGGTCTTGGACATGATTTCCTTAAGCCTGATGTGGCAGGGCCAGCCAGTGCTCAGCTCCTGCATCTGGCCCTGAGACACAATGTGTGTTATGCTCCTGTTGCTGAGACCCTTTGTATATTTCTGTGCTTATGTTAATTTTTATATCGAACAGAAGCACTAAAACCAATTTTTTTTTTTAAAAGTCACGTCTGACCCCGAAGACTTTGTTTATCACTCAATGGTTGTGTTGTAGGGAATAGGGCTGTAAGACTGCCTGTTCCACATTTCCTGAGCAACCTGGTCTGGTGGAAGGTGTCCCTGCCCATGGCAGTGGGTGGAACAAGATGAGCTTTAATGTCCCTTCCAACCCAAACCAGCAATTCTATGATTCTGTGATCTGCCTCTCATTGTCCCAAGGAGCAATAACCTTTACACCTCCCGAAGTGCCAGGGCTATGCTCAGGTCTGCACAGACACAGTCTGTGACTCTTCTGAAGACCAACCTGATGCTCTGCGGAAGCTCTGAAATGTAAAAAAATGAGGCACTTTAGTGAGTCCTTATTCTACTGCTCCTTTTGTATCTCGGTTATGAAAAGCCAGGTTGGACAAAGCCTGGAGAAACCTGGTCTGGTAGGAGATGTCCCTGTCCATGGCAGAGGGGGTTGGGACTAGATGATCTCTAAGGTCCATTCCAACCCCTTAACATTCTATGAGATGGCAAAACGACCCCACTATTTGGTAAAGCAGTCAGCTATTGGATCAGCTACAAAAGCTCAAGTGGTTGCTCCAGAAATCCAACAGGTATTTTGGCAAGTTGGTGCTAAGCACATTAGAATTGGTCTATATGATAATGCAACTTATTTAAAGGGAAAAGATTATCTAAACAGATATTTGTATTACTTAAGGCCACAAATTTGGCTCTGTTTTGTTGACATTCGGGTGTTTTTTTAGCACTTAAAGCCAGGACCTAAATCCTAAAACTCTGCAAATTCCCTTTAGCCAGACACATTTTGTTCTTTAATGCTTCTGTGCTCCTCAGGGCCACACAGCCAGTGGTCACAAATTAAGGACATTAGATGTAAAATGATGTACAAAAATAACGTTTGCAAAAAATGATGGAAAATTGAGTAAAGCCTCTAGAATTTCAATGGCTACTTTTAAATTTGGAGCCTCACTACAGATTTTTCTTACTCTCTTCTCCTTTCCAAAGGACAAATGTCAATACATTCTGAGAGCAAATAATGCAAGAAAGTTCTGGCAACAACAGCGAAGGATTTTTATAAATCTTGGATGACATTAGTCTTCATACAATGTGCATCTAATGGGTCAAATAAGGACACCCTGGGTGAAACATTGAGCCATATATAATACCACCTTTTACCTAATTTGAACATTCACGATAAATTATGGCTGCATTTCATAACTGTTCATCAACCATCAACTCCCAAGGAGAACAGCTGAATTCTCTGAATGTTGACTCTTTTGGAAAACCTGCCTGGTTTTAACTATATTATCTGTGTTATCATGGCAAACAAATGCAGCAAATATACTAAGGAGATTTTTTTTATATAGCAATATTTCCACCAGTACATCTCATTGGTGGCATTTTCATATGTACAAAGGCTCCTCCTGGAGGTCAGTTGTGTTGTCAGATGCCCCAATCAACTTGGTGTGCTCAGAGGGGGCTTTTGTAGGCCAGTGTGTGTTCCTGCTGTGCCAGAAAATGCACTTGAAAACCAAACTTCCAAATACATAAAGTGCAACACACATGGTGTGGTTAAAAGACTCTTGTCGAAAAGTCCATTCCAAAATGTTTCATAACCAAGTGGAAGTGAGCCTGTCAGCTTGGATGTATCTGTACAGGGAGAAAAATGCAAAGATGACTTGATATTTTCACTTTCTCTTGAAAAATAAACAGGCAGATCTGCTGAAGGAAGATGCACAGTGAGGCTTACTCTGAGAGGGGATAGCTCTTCCCAGGGTCTTGCTGAAGTGGGTACCCTTGGCATAGAATCATCAAGGCTGGAGAAGACCTCCAAGACCATCAAGTCCAACCATTAACCTGTCACTGCTGTAACCCCTAAACCAGATCCTCCAGCACCAGATCCAGACACCTCTTAAACACCTTCAGGGATGGTGACTCCACCACCTCCCTGGGCAACATTCCAGTGCCTGACCTTGGTCATTCCCTCTAGTCCTCTCCCTTCAGGCATGGCAGGAGAGACCATTCCCCACCTCTCTCCAACCCCCTCTCAGATAGTTGTAGAAAGCCATGATGACCATGTATCCAGCATGTCCAGGAGGATGAACCAAGTTTGGGCTTCAGCTCAGGTCATCATCACCTTCCTGAAAGGCTTCATTCCTTCTCTAGCATTTACTTCGCTCTTTTTATTTTGAGTTAATCACCAGCCAACCCAAAAGATGTGCAGGCAGTGGATAATGCCTCTTGAGCCAGGAATTGGCATGGCATGAGCAGCCTGCCCTGGGTACCTGCTCTGCATTGTACACCATAATTGCATGAGAGAGAAGGAGCTATTTTTCAGCGAGTGGCTATCGGATACTTCCCGTGCTGCATATCAACAACCAGATCTTGACCCAGAAATGTCAGTCCCTGCTCAGAGCAGACAAGGAAGCATAATTAGAGATGCTCTGGCAACGTATTTTAGCACTGACGGTGACAATGTTTAAATTTTTAATCAGGCATGTAACATAAAAAGCACATAACATGAAATGTGAAAAGAAAATTGGCAAATACCAACGTGCTGTTTGACACTTTATTTCACTGAAGGAAGTGAACATCAATAAACATTATTTATCATAAATGACAGAGAGGAAGGCGTGTTTCTAATAAAAACCTTCCCATTGCGAGGGGTGAATCTCATAAAAGCACCCCGATCGTGCTGTTAAAGCCAGGCTGGGCCAGGTCACAAAAGGAAACACAGACACCTGTCCTGGGAAGCTGTGATGTGCACCCTCATGCCAACAGGCTTTGAGGGGCAGAGAGGTCCCCTCAAGGTGCAAGAACCCCCCTCTTTCCTCTGGCCTGTCCAGACGTGACACAGCTCTGAGGGCTGTGGTTGATGACACAAAACATATGTGTGATACAGCAAATGTCCTCTCAGGTGTGAGGCTCAACCCTCCAAGAACCAAATATCCCATGGCAAGTTTTTCTCAGTGCTGTCAGACACTGAGTCAGATATTTCTAGCTGGAATGTTTGAGACAAACAAAAATGATGAGGTGGGATGCAGCTGAACCCAGTGTACTGTTGATATAAATAGGGAGCTGTTGTGTGATCCCCTCACTCCAAAACTCTTACAGTCTCTTCCTGTGTTATTAAAACCTTTCAACATCAATGTCTCTGTAAACTGCACTTTTTCCTGCCTGTACCCTGTCCCTCCCACCATGCCTATTGGATGTGTGCTCTACTGAGCAAGGTCCTGTGGTGTTCTGAGCCTGGAGAGCTCTGAGTTTTACAGGGCTAGATGAATGCACCCAAAAATTACTTGAGGGAAGTGCCAATCCAAGTATGCCAAAGTTAGAAAAAGCCTGAGTTAGGGCTATTCTGGTCATTTTAATTTGTCTCTGTCATTTGTCTGAATAGAGTCAGTCTCCAACTGCATGATTCCAGCTTCTGCAACAAAAGAGGTACAAACTTAGAGACAACAACCCCTGAGTGCAGTGCAGTGTGATTGCCTCTGAGGCCCATGTGAACATGTGTGCACACTCTGATCACTTCTGAGTGTCTGGAGCCCTTCTCTGCCTTCTCTGGCTGCAGTTCTCCCTTTCCTCCCGCTTGAAAATCTCCTTCCCTTCCAGCCCTGGTCCCTGACATCTGCCTCCCTGATCCATGTTCCTGCCTTTGCCTCCTTACTGCAAGGTCTGACTCTTGTCTCCTCTGCACCAGGGTTATGTTTCCTTGGTCTGAGCTGCTGGGGTGTTGCAAGGAAGAGCTGAGAGCCCAGAGAGGAGATTAGCCTGAAGCAGGAGGGAGCCCAGCAAATCCAGCTCAAGTACCAAAGCGGTGGGCTGCTCTTCTCTCTTCCTTGCTCTGACAGAATCATGGTTGCTGGTTGATGGGAAGCGTGAGGAGATGCAATGTGCTATGTGCAGAAGACAAAGTCTTTGGAGGATGAAGTTGACAAACCCTAAAACCTCCAGTGAGTTTTTTTAACTTGACCAAATCCAGACAGAGTCAAGAGTTAATTCCCAAAAGCAACGGAAGCCTCTGAGCCAAATTTTAAGGACAAACCATACTGAAGTGAGACCTCCTCAATGAGATGGTTGTGAGATTCCTTTTAATGTGGGCAAAAGAAAATATTTTGCCTTGTCCTTGTTTTAAGAAAGATGTGAACCCTCTTTTTTTTTCCTTCTATTTTTTTCTCTCTGAAATGTAGCAAGAGAATCCAGCTTGAGGCAGACAGTCATCATGGGACATTTCACCTCAAATGGGTAAAGGCTGGCAAAGATATGGGCAACAGAAAGTGGATTTATACAATGGGAAGTGTCAGAAAAGCACTGATATGCCCCACTTTGCATGGAATTCATAATAACTCTTTTCATGGGAGCCTTCCTGGGTTAACCCCTGGATGATCACAAGCCTGCATGTTGCTAATAATAGCATCGCTGGCTAAAATAGCTCCATGTTTCTGTATTCCAATTTTGTGTCTCTGTTTTGTCCTACTTTTTTCTCCTTTGTTTTCCATTCCCATCATGCTGCTACACTAATATTTTCCATCTTGGTTCCAAGGGCTGCCATCATTAGCTGCTGCACCACGTGAACATTAGTGTCTCTCCATCAGATTTGTGAGGAGGCTGCTATGGCATGGCCAGCTCTCATGGCAAGGTTTCCAGGGAGCAGATGGTGACAGCTCAGCACTGTCACCCGATGCAGCTGGGGTGAGTTCCCTCTCTTGGAAGCATGGACTGTGACTGGGGCATGAGTTCAGATCATGGCATGGCTGGAACTGCTTTGGATAGAAAATCTGGGGAATTTGGGCAAAGAAAGAGGATGTTCATTTGGTTTTTCTAAAGATAAGTAGTTCTGCATTTATTTCTAACTGAGGCAACTGATAAAATGCTGTTGTCAGCCTTTATCACCCAGCAGGAGTAGCTGTTTCTATTATCTAGAGACATCACTGCACTACCCCAAATGAAGTTCCATCTCTAAGTGTTTGGTAGCTATGATGAAACCTAAATTTGAGTCATGGGAGGAAACAAGAGAGATCTTAACTGTACTCTTAGGCCTCCTTTACACTCCATGCACTTGGTCAAGCACAAGGCAGTTTCTGCTGGATTGAAACCATAGCTAAACCCAAGGAACTAATGTTTATCCCAACTCTCTACAAACTTTTGGGGGCACAGGGTATCTCTTCAGACCAGCTGCTTATGTTTGATTTCATGGGGATTTAGACACTGCAGGATTTGGGTCTTAACCTCTGCTCTAGTTTCCCAGCTGAAAGACAGTAGTAATATTTCTCTGCCACACAGAAGACTTGCAGTGAGTAATTGTTTCATATTTGTAGAGTGCTTTGGGAAGAATGTGCTCCATATTGCTGATATTATTAACTTTTGGAGCCTAAGATGGAACAGGGAAGTGTCTCTGTGCTGTGCAGTCCGAATCATCTTGAAATCTCAGGAATATTCAGAAGTTTTGGCAGGAAAACCTCTTAGCAATAAAGAGAAGTCCTTCCACACACCAAGAATTTGGGGAAATAAAGGAGAACCATCAGTACACAGTCCATCTTTTTGTTGCAAAGTGAGTATGTTTCCAACCCACATCAAAGCTCTGTTTCCTTCTCTTGTCAGATGACTTTGTGAGTGTGTTGCAGACGGTTGGAGCATGCCAGGGTAACAGAGTCAGCTTGTAGAAAGGACCTACTCAGGCAGCAGAAGTGCAAGTAGTGGTCAGGGTTAGTATGGACAGGGCACAGGGTCTGATGAGTGGATGAGAGATGAGGAACAACAAATAAATGTACTGTAGGACAGAAATCCTACTATGTCTTGGGCTGCATCGAAAGAATTAGGACAGCAGATCAAGGGAGGTGATTCCTCCTCTCTACTCTGCTCAAGTGAGTCCCCACATGGAGCACTGAGTTCAGCTCTTGGGACCCCAACATAGGAAGGATGTCGACCTATTGAAGCAAGTCCAGAGGAGGCGATAAAGATGCTCCAAGGGCTAGAGCACCTTTAATACGGAGACAGACTGAGAGACCTGGGGGTGTTCAGCTGGGGAAGGCATTAGAAGGAAGAAGAGAGACCTCAGAACCCCTTCCAATGCCTTAAGGGGCTTCAAGAGAGCTGCAGAGGGACCTGGGACAAGGAGCAATGGCTTCACACTGATGAGGGCAGGGTGAGATGAGACATTAGGAAGAAACCCTTCACTGTGAGGGTGGTGAGGCACTGGCACAGGTTGCCCAGAGAAGTTGTGGCTCCTCTATCCCTGGAAGTGCTCAAGTCCAGGTTGGACAGGGCTTGGAGCAACCTGGGCTAGTGGAAGTATGGCCTGGATTATGGGGATTTCATCCTACTCCTCATCTCTGTCTTCCAGCTCAGGGGGCTGGGTACCTGGAGAACAACAGGTCTTGCTGTGAAGAAAGGAGGCAAAGAAGGCACTAAGGACCTCAGTCTTTTCCTCAAACTTTGTCTTTTCCTATTCC
>NW_008655488.1:21274-39179 GCF_000695815.1 Acanthisitta chloris
AGCCATTAAATTTAAAATGTTGAATTTTGTTTGCACTGGAAATCGTGACTTGGTTCATTTTGAGGCATTCAGCATGAAGGTTGTTTTTCCTTTCCCTTTCTTGTTTTTATACAATTTTCACTAATTTCCTCTAGCCTTGTGCTATTTTAAGATGTTTAACTTAGTAGCTCCAGAAGAACCATTCTCAAATAGTGCTGATCTGTGTTTTGAAAGTTTAACATACACTACCCAATGCACATTTACATACACCACCGAAATCCTGCATTTGGGAAATTAAAACAACAAAACTTGATTGCATATCATGATTTCATGTTTTGCAGATGTTAATATTTAATCATATGCAGAGTCATTTAGCTTAAGTGCATTAATGTAACTCATTTAAAAGAGGCCAGTAATTGTCCTATTAACTCCCAGCCTGGATGTTATCCATGCTGCCCTGCTGGTAAGGCCAGAGGGAGAGTCTCCTATTGGCACCCACAGAGATTGCTCTGATCTGTTGAAAATCCTGTTAAAATCTAATTACTTAGGAGAATAGGCCAGGGAATATCTAATGAGCTTCAGGAAACCCACTGAAAGAAATTCTCTTTTAATACAGACTGAAACATCTTCTGTGTTTCAATTACGGTGGTACCACACGAACATAATTACACTTGGATAGAACAGGACTCATCTTTGTTATTTTAATTACATATCACTAGATTTTTCTTAGTCATGGAGAAAAATAATTTGATTCCCCATAAAGGTTAAGTGTTGATGAAAAGCTGAGTGTTAAAATAAATGTAATCTTTGTTTATGATAATTTCTTCTTTGTTTGGTGAGGAAACGTTGGTAAAAGCAGGTCACTGAGGGAAGAAGCCGAGCGACCAAACACATGCTGGGGAAGCCCAGGAAAGGTGGAGATATTGTTGCACTGAGGAGAAAGATTTCAGAGAAGGTCACTCCCTTCTTTGCCAGCAGGAAATTTGGCCTTACTTTTGTTATGGTAATTGAAGCTGTTGACATTAAGCTCCCAATAAAATCTCAGAGCAGCAGCAGAGCAGACTCCTTGTACCAACAGGGGGGACTATTTGCAATTTCTTCCGCTTGCAGCCTCTTGATTTTTTTTAATTTGAAAATTCCACTGCTAATGTGGCCAAAATTACCACTGGTGGCTTTTTGCAGTGACACAAATGGGGTTGTTTCTGCTCAGGACACTGGAACAGCTCCACGGGGCAGTGGTCACAGCCTCGGGCTTGACAGAGCTCAGGGAGTGTTTGTATAATCATAGAATCAACTGGGTTGGAAGAGACCTCAAAGGTCGTCGAGTCCAACCCTAATGCTCTCAGGCACAAGGTGGGATTGTTGGGGTTGTCCTGCCCAGGAGGAGGATTTGATGTTCCTCGTGGGCCCCTTACATGGTTCCATGCTTTGGTGTCCATGTACATACATGCCTTTGCCCCATCAGGAAAAGCAGAGCACAGGACTGCACTGCTCATGGGTTGGGCTTTTGCTGCAGGTACCAACAACCCCAGAGCCAGAACAGCTGATCCAGACAACCTAGAACATTTTGCCACTGCTGCAACCTCTGTGGAGAGGGAGCTCAGCTCCACTGAATTTAAAGGGATAAAACCTTGAGCAGATGGTGTGGGCACAGAGGAGGCAGGACACCGTGCCTGCCTGCCTGCAGGAACAAGCTGGGCAGTGGAGGAATCTTACCCCAAGTGATTTCTGCCTCAGCACGTGGTCCCAGGGCAGGGAAGGCACCGAAGCCAGTGGCAGAGGAGGTGTTGGTTAACCCCTTTGCCATGCCTGACCTCATTCCCCACCCATGTCTCCAGACTTCCACACCGCTGTGAGGCAGGAAAACATGTCCTTCACAGGCAATCTCAGGCTGCTCTCAGTCTGCTCTGGCCATTCCCATGTGAGAACATGACCCACACAGCCTGGCTGCCCTGAGAGGCACTGAGGGAAGGAGACAGGTCCTGTGGTGGGACACCCTGCCATGGTGTGCTGGTCTGGGTTGGTTTGCTCATGTTGTGGCAGGCAGTGCTGAAGGAGGTGTAAATGGAGCCTGGCTGTTTGTGCACGTTCATACAGTGGCTGGCAGAGGTGTCCCTTGGGTAGGTGAGTGCCCTGTGCTGTGAGATGCTCTGAGGTTTATCCAAGGAGGAGCTGATTGTGTGGTGGCTGCACAGAGTGAGGCACAAGGGTGTGAGGGGAGATTCCCCTCCTCAGGAGTGATATACAGAGTTACAAACAGAATTAATACAGGTTAAGGTCTGTCCACCACTTCAAACTCCCTCCCAGTGCTTTATGCTGTGATGAAGCTGTTGCAGTCAGTCTGGAGCAGAGTCAGGGCTGCAGAATAGCTTTAAATAGCATGGAAGAGGCTGTTATGAGCAGGAGCAGTTTATGGGGTTACTCAGACTTCACAGTGTGGTCTAAAGTTTGCACGATGAGTGACACAGGTAACAAGACTTTAATTCTCTTTTGCTCATTTCAGGTTGTGCACAGACTCAGATTTGTGCTGATGTTTTTGCTTCAGACCTGACCCTAATGTCTTCCTCTCGGGGTGTTTTGCTATCAGAAGCATTTGAATGGCAGACCAAGGAGAGCTGATGCACAGGCAGTGTACACAGTATATACCTATCTCATAAAGCTCTGTATTTTAATTTCCTTAGGTTTTATTTATACCAAATGCATTTTACAAATGTGACTCTCTCGCTCTGAAATTATTTTAATACTGCAACACAACCACAGAGATGTGAACTGATGGAAATATTACCAAACTCCATTCTGGATGATTCCAATAGTATTCCTAATGAAGCAAATGTATCCATATTTTCTTAAGATTTTGAAGGCTGAATATGAAGGGACTGAGAATAATTTATAGAGCCAGAGGTTTGTAAATTTAACCTCTTTAAAAAGATTTTCTTCGAGGTTTAAGTAATAAATCTTTGTCCAGTGCTTTGTAAACATATTTACTGTGTTCATTCCAGCTATCAAATACAGCTGAGTGGGATTGCACCCATTATATTTGGTATTACTGGAAGTGAGGTATTCAGTACTTCATTTGACTGCATCCAGGATAAAATGTGCTCCCTCAAGCTGAACTCCCACTCATCTGCCTGGAATTTGAAGGCCAAGTGCCTTAGAAATCCCATAGAAAGTCTATCTGTATAACTTCTCACTAGATCCATTTAAATACTTTTTCTACTATTAAGATGCACATTTGACAGGGAGAAGGAAATAAACTCAGGGAAAAATACTAAGATTTGGATTAAAGTCTATAACAGGAATTGATCCAGAGTTGGTTTATAAACCACAAGACTAGATCAGAGTCAGACTGAATCATTCTCAAATCCTCACGTGCCGTTTGGTGTGGAATTAGAGAGTCCTCAAAAATCTAACTCGGGCCCTTAGGTAGGAAATCCCTTGGAGGTGATCCTGGTACAGCCTGAGTTAGAGTGAGAGCTAAAGAATCAGGGGAGCCTCCTAGGTACTGCACCTCTGAGTGACTACAGGTTCAACTTTTGCAGTCTCTTTCCTGAGTCTCATCCTTAAAAGATGTCGCATAAAAAAGGGTCACACTACCTGCAGAGCGGGCAAATGAGTTTGAAGACTACAGAGGCTTAGGGGAAGATGAGACTCATTGACAGGAGGAAAAAATGAAGGTTCAAAAGTGGAAAGGAGGGAGGAAAATGGCCACTGTGAGAGACAGTTAAAACCACTGGAAATGATCCCACCCCCATGCAGCATCCTGGCTCCAGTACTGTGGAAAAAGAGCCAGTCAGAGTACATTCCTCCTCAAGCCTGAGCTTTATAAAAATGGAGAGTAGCATGTAAATCATTCATGGGGAAGAGGAAATAAATAACCTTTTATGCCCATATAAATACTTATCAGATGTTCATAAGGGGAATTTACATGGAGTTTTATTCAGTACTGTCAGCCATTCCTCTGCCTTCCATCACTCCTGCCGTGAAGACAATTCAAAACATGGTGATGGGGAGAGCAGCCTACCCACCAGTTGATCCACAGCACATCATGTAGAAAGCTCTGAACTTGCCCTCAGTACTGCTGTTATTTTTATTATGGCTCTTAGCTGAGTGAGATCATTCTTCCTGGTTTGCCCCCCAAGAAATAATGGGAAGCAGTATGTTTAGTCAGGGGATTGATTCAGTGATCTCTTAATCTAATCCTGACTCTGCCAATCATCTGGTAGGTGACTGCAGGCGAATCACGTCACTTCTTTGTGCCTCTGTTTCCTCTCTGACCTTCTGCCTGTCTTGTTTGTTTGGACTGTAAGTTATTGAGGGCAAGGGCTGCCTCTTGCTGGTCGTGTGTATGTACCATGTCTCGTGCTCTGGGACCTCTGCAACAGCTTCGTCTCCAAGTGGTGCTGCATGTAAATAATGACATTCAGCTCCTCCTCTGGAAGTCACAGAAAGAGAAGGAGTTGGCAGATGGCTGTATAAAGTGGTGGCAAGCTAGAAGGACATGAGGCAGAGCCTCTAACATGAGCTGTTTTGCTGGATGCTCAACAAGCACAGAGCAGAAAGGTGTTCCCTGCCTCACAGATCATGATATAAGGCCACTTTGGCCATCACAAGCTCTCCTGAGCACTCAGCACCTGGAATCACAACTTAGGGACACTTACTGAGCATGGGGGACTGAGCCATATGCAGTCATGAGGCAGATCCATGCATGTGGCAAATGGAAACCAAGGTGACTCACTTGGCCCAAAACTAGCCCAAATAAACCCAAATTATATGGTGATATTGATTGCATCTCCTCTGAACAAGGAATACAGCTTGAGATCCTGCAGACCAGGTGGAAAGCTGTGACAACCCAGCCTTGGGTGGTTTAGCTGAGCCCTCAGATTATGACTGTCCTTTCTAGAAGGATTAGATTGAAATGTTTTTTGGGAACTCCATATGATGACAAGATTCATACATGTCAGCAGGGCCATGGCAGAGATGTTTGTCAAAAGTGGCAATGGCTCTTCCCAAGGATCCTTTTAGCCATCACTTAGGTTTTGAAGCCCCTCTTTTAGGTGCAGGAGTGACACGAGCATTGGATAAGTTTTGTCTGTGCCTGGCATTCCCTCAGTTGATTATTCCTCATAGATATTGTTGAAACTTGTTCATTTTTTTATGTATGGAGGTTTTTTTTTGATAGTTCTGATGCTTTTTCTGAGACATTTCAGATGGTTGATGCCAAGAAAAGGCTGGAAAAGAACTACTCCCAGACTTGTATCTCTGAGTAGCAGGGATTTGTTTATTCAGCGCTGGGCACAAGGGGGATCGCTCCACCAAACCTGTGCTATCAGGGACAAAAACTTCACAGTTTTTATACATTAAATGTTCATACATATTCATTCTTTCCAGGAATGGGTGGTTATTATTATAATTAGTTCTTGGAAGTCATTATCATATACTCCTCCTCTGTCTCCTCCCTCTTGGCATCAGTCCCATGGTCCTGGTAGTCGTTTGGTGGTCATGAAGATGAAGTGTCTCCTCTTCCTCAGTACCCTTTGGACACCCTTATTATGCAACCATTTACCCCTTTGTACAGTTTTGCATGCCTTGCTGACCTTGCCTCTATCTTGAACATTTTGTTTCTTTATTCCACACCCCACATGGTCTTAGTTTTCCTTCCACTGCCAAGGTTTGAGTCTAGTTAGTTCTACTGCCTTATAGATAAGGTGCATCGTTTCACCAACCAAGCCAAAACAATACCATTAGTGCAGCTTTTTATCTGTACTATGCAATCCTTGCTGTCTTGCAAATTAAGCTGAAATAGTGCTATTAGTAAAGTTCTCCTTTATGCTTTCAGCTTTAACTGTTCAATTCCTGCTTTCAGTCTGCTTCTCGGTATCATGGTCAGATCCTGGATATCTCCTAAAGTGTCTCTGTTATGTTCTGGTGGAGATGGACATGGGCATGGACATGGGCTGTGAGTCCCACAGTAGAGCCTATGATTGTGTTTGCTCATGTCTGGCTGATTCCTCTCTAGTCCCTGGAAAAGAATAGGCTGATCCTGTGTTGTGCTTCTTGATTTTTAACATGAAATTCAGCATGTTGCTGTGTTTAATGTGCTCAGCATTATCTTTCAGAGACTACTTTTAAATTCTAAAGTATAACTTACAAGTTCAGATCAATTTTGGGTTTTGAATCACCCAATTCAATTACCAGTTACTGGTTCTGAAAACATATTTGACTCATCAGATGCAAATAAATAACAGCTTCAGTCCCTTTGCTAAAAACAAAATACGAAAATTGAAGTGGTAGATGTTGGATGATATTTTTCCAGTGGGATGATGCATTGAAATTGAAGCTAGGGAAGTTCAGAGGTAAAGGAATCTTCTCTAAGTATATTATACAGCAATAATTTGGGCAATGTTATAAACCTGCTGAATGGGAATTTATAGAAGCAGATCCTACCAGTTTTAATGTGAGTAACATGCATAAATCTCCATGCAAGAAGATGAAACTAAACCCTGCAGTTTTAATTACTGGTGATATCAGGTTTTTATTTGTCATATGTCTTACCTGGTGAGGGAACCTCAGCACAGCTGCTGGCCCACTCTTCAGGCAAGCAGTGGGTGAGAGCTGGTGAGACCAGCTAACACCTCTCCTCTTTTGACAGCCACCTCCAAATTGTGTGTGTCCATTTAGACTCCATCCTCCGTGAGTCTTGTTCACAGCCTGTATTTGTAATACTAACAAATGCTGCGAAGTTAGGCTGTGGCTGTGCTGAAGCTGCAATGAACTGACCTGTCAGCACAGGGAGTGCTGCTGCCTATTGCCACAGCACGTGGAGTCATACCAAAGGCAGTACCTGCTCACATAGGTGTTGTCTAGTTGGACCGATAAAAAAAGGAACATCCCAGACTGTAAACCTAGGCTAGTCCTGCACTTCTAGGAAATAATGTCGGGAAACACCCTCAGCTTGCATAAATCAGAAATATTCCATTGAAAAACTTCAGTCAGGTTATTAATTCACTTGGATTTTATGGAGCTACACTTATTTCTGCCAGATGACAGTCTGCCCCATCACTTTGTCAATTGCCAAAGCCTGACAATAGTCAGAAGCTAACACGTCTGTAGTACATGTGCTGCGAAACACACACACAGCCAAACACTTGGGAAGAACTGGTTTGAAAGTTAAAGCCAACCTAAGCCTGAAATCCAAACTCTGACTAAATTTTAAAAGCTTTTAAATTAATTGTGTGTGTATAAGTCTATGTGTGCATTTGGTTTCTTGATATGTTTTCTTACATCTTTGTCTAATATCTGAAATAATCATTACCTTTTACTGAAATCTGTGTTTCCAATTTTTGCAGAGAAGTAAATCAGAGAGAAACATAAACACAAAATACAGTAGTTAAATGTAAAAAAATGAAGTACCTCGAATTAAAAATAGCAAGATCATTGCTTTGAAATTAGAAGAGACTCATCAAAGTAAAAGTGACTGTGGCTAAGGACTATGAAAATATAAAGGGATTGACATATGTGGTAATAGGGCAATTAAATCCTTAGCTTTTTCACTGTGATGATTTTATAGCATCTTCTGACTGTTGCCAGTTTGGAAGCTGCCAGCAAATATTTTCTTAATTGCAAAAGGAGACAATATGTGTCCTACTGTTTCATTCATAACATTTGATTAAGTTAAAGAGGCTGCATTTCTTTTTGAGAGAACAAAGAGCTGGAGATGGAAATAGCAAAGACATTGTGCATTTGAAAAAAAGATCCCAGGAACAAATGATTAACCAGAAATTTTACAGGGAAAAAAAAGTCTACTTGTCTTGACAGAATAGCCTGATCCTGTAATAAACCCTCCCAAAGTCAACAGTTCATAAAGTCTTTTGTTCTAGTAAAAGGGTCTTTAATTTTTAACACAAACTCACACTTTGGTATGCATGAGCTTAAGTAAAATTAGAAGACATGTATATAATAGGATTTAATGGATTATCATCTGCATTTTCCAAAGATGTCAGCTTCCCTCGGCTCTGATGGAGTAGCACTTAATGTAAATTTAATTTGAAGTGATGTATGGAGGGCTTGAGGTGGTACTCTGTGATTCCCTAACTGCCTGGAGAGGCTCTGTGGGTAGCATCTGGATTTGGCTGCTCCACATGCCCAGCAGCATCTACTAACTAGGATTAATGAGGTGGCCTGTTCACCAGTAATCCAAAGGAGGTATGCTACATTTACTCCCAACAATATGAATAGGAGGGCCAGTTTCCTTTGGGGGCACACTGTTTGATGAAACTTAATGATGGTCTCCATATTAAGTGTAATAAATATACTGTATAGAAAGCACTTTTGCTTTGTCAGATTTAAATGTTATTTAATCATAAAATGGTGTTTGGCTTAGCAGGGCTGAGTTAAAGCTCCTAACGGCCTCAGATGACATCTTTAAAGCTAATATTTTGCCTAAGTTGGGAAATGAAGTACCAAGTTAAAAGACGTGGTATTTACCTTTGAGACAATTATTTTTGTGCAGTTTGGGGAAGGGAGGGAGGAAATCTCTGCTTGCTTGCAAAGTTATGAGGTTGCCTTAAAAAATATCTTTGCTCTTACCTCAGTGTGTTTGTGTAGAAATCAACAGCTATTAACTTCCAGGCAAAACTTCTCTGTGTGGTCTCAGCCTCATTTATGCGTCAGAATTGTATTTTGCCTTTGTGTCTAACTGAGCATTGAATGAATTCTCAGCTAATTTCAAATTCCCTTTGTCATCATGGTTTTCAGCCAAAAGTCTATAATAAATGGTCAGAAGATGAGCTGAGACTGAATGAATAGTGAGTGGTATTCATCAGCCAAACATAGAGTCCAGATCCAATTATATGTATTCATTAAGTGATAATGATATCATGGTCTTTAACTAGGAAGAAAAGAGTGTAATTGAATAATAACAGTTGTACAATCCCAGCGGAACACACTTTCCATCCCAGCACAGCGACCCTCGGGGATGATGCAGAATTGATGGAATTCTATTACTCTTTGATAGATTTATTATGAAGGGCTGAGTGGACTTGCTACTCCACTTTGTCACTCACACTAATCAGTATCGTAAGGCCCCGAGCGTGCAGGCTTTTGTATCCCTTTGACAAAGACAAGGTTAGGGGAGGATGACAGACACCCAGACCTTTACAAACCCATACCACAAGATGAAATGGGCCAGCTGAGCTCTGAGCTGGGACAGAATTTTAATTTGTTTATCAATGGCTCACATGTGCAACACCATAAGGATATTTGTCAGAGGAGTAACACTGGAGCTAAACTCTTTTGTTTGGCAAGTGGAGCTTGGAAAAATATTTATTGAACTGTAAAAAACCGGGTAAATGAAAGGAAGGTGAAAAGTCTAAATGGAGTGGAAAATAACTTGCATTACTGTGCATAAAGTATGAGGAGGATGGGTATCTTTGTCTATTTTTGTTTGTTTCTGCTGAAGGAAATTTGCTCGCAAACTGCAGTCTGATCTCTTGTGGATTTAGATTCTGCGGGGGACACAGACAAAACAGGAGTGGGCAAAATGAATTTTAAGTGTAGGTTTTTATTGTTGTTTATTTATAAGGACCTTCCAGCTCAAGCAGATGGATTGCTCTTGTGTTTTTTTCACCGTTCAAAACCCAGCAAAGTAAATAAAATACCCTGGCCTTAAAAGCTGGGACTTGTAAATACAGTCTTGGATTTATAAAAACAATCTTGTCTGTGTTCAAGCGTGGCTGTTTCTCCTATCCATCGTTCCCATTCAAATGCAGGCAATAGGCTCTGTCAGCATGGTCAGTAACTATCAGAGCTCGCTGGATTCAGGGGAACAGACAATTTGTTGTGCTTCTGATCTGAGCAGGAGCTGCAACCAACATTGGCATAAACAAGGCAGTGCATAGGATCCTGCTGCCAGGGTTTGTTTTTTGTCAGTGTTGTTGAATGATAGATATTTCCATCCTTTTCTTCTCTCTGAATTGCTTTTCCTTTCCTTTTTTTTTTTTTTTTTTTAGCCTAGCATTCTGCATTCTAAGAGGCACTTGACTGGGTTCAATGTCCCTGTCCATAAAAACAAATAACTTGAGCAGTGCAGTGTCCTGTGTGGATTTGCCATGCCAGTGCCTCTGTCCCTGGTTGGGATTTGTGCAGAGGCAGCACAGTCAGCTGTGACCACAGCAGCAGTTGGCTGAGCTGGCACTGGGGCCAATGTGCACTGTGGACAATGACAAAGCAGGAGCAGAGATACCAGTGACCAGAGCTGAAAACATTTAGGAGAAACTTATTGTCCCACATTTTGTGCTGTGGATTCTCTCTAGGGCTTTTCTCCCACAGAAGCTCTTGTATTTTCTCTCCAGCCAAAGGCACAGTTGTGGGAATGTGGCTGAGAACCTTGGTGGCCCTGTTGGGGACATCTAAACAGCAAACTGAAGGTGCATCTGGAGGATGGGAAGACCTGCCCACACTGGTTTTTATCTTGCCAACAAAATCAGCGAAGGGAAGATGACCCAGGTTTTACCATATGTAGCAATCACAGCACAGAGCTGCTGGCTGGCTCGTGCTTGGGTCTGATGCCCAGGCAGAAGCCTTGTACCGTGTCAGCATGACTACTATGTGCTTTATGTTTTGTCTCTCTTCTTCCCCCTGTATAAGTAATTCTGAGGCCTGGCAATGGACTCTTGCTCTCTTCCAGAACCAGCCACATCCATAAACTCTGTGCTTGCTGGGGTTCAGTGAAGTACATTTATTCAGTTAAGGTTCCAGAGAGTGAGGGAATATTTCAGAAGTGAAAATTGTTGCCTGATTCATACTGGATTGAATGACTAAATTGAGACCGTATCTGTGCTACAAATAAGACCTCTTGTGACAACAGCCCTTCCCTTGCACGGTGCAATCCCTTTGGGTTGGACGGACATGGCTTGCCCACACAAACATTCATTTTACTTCTTCGTCTTGCACAGTCTTTAACAGATGGTAGAGTTTTGCATCTGCTTTGCAAGAGGATGCCCCAAAAATCAGGTTCTGTAAATGGAGTACAAGAAGGGTAATCCTTTTCAGTGCCACATGTTGTGGTGACAGCATGGGATCTCCCAAGCCTCTGTTGCTTACTAGCCTCCCACAGGGGCTGGCATAACTGCTTGAGAACAGCCACTTCCTTGCGCGCTCTGCTTTCCTCTTCTTCTTCAGCACATGGTGATCCACAGGTGTAATCAGGTGGAAGGAGGTGTGCAACAGCATTGCCCCCACCAAGGACTGCTTCCTGCAGAACAGATGCCATCAGCAGCGTTCTGCTGCCTGCCCAGGTAAACCCCTCAGTGTGTGCCCAGAGACCTGACCAACTTGCAGGCAGGCACCGTGCCTCCCAAACAGATGGACATGAGCCTAGGCAGGCCAAGGACCACATGTGAGCATGAAATATGTTGGAGGTGGGCAGTATGAGCAGCCAGGAGTGTCACAGTGAACAGAGCATTCACTCCTAACACCTTCACTGCAGTGATGAGCAGATCCAGCTTCGAGGGGAGTTAACTTGGCAGCAGAGAAGGGAAGAAGGAGGAGAGGGTATAGAGCCAGGCAGAGGGGCTACCTGGAAGATGTGTTTTAATGATATCAACACTCCTGCTCCAGCTAATGCAGAGGAGTAAGTAAGGAAAAGGCCAGAATAAACATTTGCAGCCACAGACCCACCACTGCCAGACTTTTGCTGAGCAAAGTCACCATAATGAAAAGAGGTGTGTACAGACCTGAGCAGACTTTGAGAGAGGACAAGAGAATAATTTGAGTAGCAAATACAGTGTTAAAGCTGTTGTCAGTTCCATCTGAGTCCATTCGCTGCAATACTTCTTGTACAGTTCCAAACACTAAAGTGTTTTTGTATTTAGAAAAAATATGTATTTGTTAAAGAAAAAAGGTCTGGAATAAAAAAATGCAACTTTGGTCAATTAAGAAAAAGGCTAACAGTGCCATAGAAATGTTTTAAATGAAATCTGCAGTACATCTCCTAGAAAGGAAGATGATCCAAGAAGGATGTCTTGAGAGGTTTCACTTTCAAATGGCAGATCATGAAAAAACACTGCATGTGTGCTTGCCATATTTACATCCACTGCATTGACCAAGAACAGATAAGAGGTTGAAACATATGATATCACTAGGAACTGTGTACTGCAGAGTAGGGATCACAAGCCACAATGCTAATTCGTGCTCTGTGCTTCCAGGAGGAGGCAATGGATTGAATCTCTTGGTCAGTGGAGCTTCCCTGATACTGGAACTGAAGGCAGAATTATCCCCCTTGGGTTTCAACAGGCTTCAGTCATGGCAATATTCCCCTCTGGATACAGATGTGGTCAACAAGCACACCAGTGGGGGTCAGTCAGCTGGATGTTCTTTCATGGCAGATACCAAAATAATGAGGTTTCTGGACGAGATATTTTGTTATAGATGATATCAAGCTCTTTGTGAAGCAAGGATTAATGTTTTTAGGAGAGTACAGCTGTAAGGAACAGTGTGTTCCTTTGGGATGTCCACACTGCTGTTCCAAGGAGCCCTAGCCCTCTGTGACAGCTGATCCAGAGCACTTGTGCTGCAGCTGAGTGAGGTGGATGTCTGCAGCTCTGCAGTAAAATGGTGTGGAACCTGTTCTTGTGTGTGTGTCCTGGGATTTACTTCCCACAAGACAGTCCAGTGTACACTAGCTGACTTATCTGTGAACCATGGAAACATTTTGAAAAGGTAAAGCAGACAGTACACTGAAGAATCATTTGTCACAAGTAATTGCAGGCAGTCAGAAAGAGCAGAGAGAGTATATGAATCATGACGTAAAAACAGTGGAGGGCAGGCATTTAGTCTGGTCTGTGGCTATAAGTGCAGTGACACAGGTTAGTCCTGGCATGATATACAAATGTTATGTGCAGAGGGACAAGTACAATGAATAAAGAATTCCCCTTTTCTCATTATCTCATGCAGCAGAGAGGTTTTTTACTTCACACATAACTCATAACTTTTAGTAGGCAGGAGATGGCTACATTGAATTAGTGGGAACATTTTGTTTCCTGCATTTAAATATTCTCCCTGTGACAATTTATTTCTAGTGTAAAATCCTGCTAGGATGCACAGAGGCAGGAAATTAGCCCAAGGAGCCATTTCAGCTGGCCAAACCTAGGGCTGGGTACCACAGCTCCAGCCACAGTCTGGCAACTGGGCTGTGATAATCCTCACAGACCTCAGGCATCACGGAGAATTATTGATCAGGTTTGGCAATCTCCTGGACTGTAAGCAGGAGGAGAGCTCTAAATAAGGAGCATTAGGAAAAAAACAGTAAAGAATTAAAAGCAAACAAGACAAACCATTTTTAAAAGACTTTTTCCTTCACAAATGATGTTTTGACTGAGAAACATTAAAAATAACAAAATCCATATAGCCTAGCTAAGGAGGAAGGAGAATTTGGATCTAGAGTGAAACATATCATTGGAAAAGGAACAGCTGAGGAATCATGTACAACCCTATTGCTTATGAATTTGTTATAAAGGTAGAAGGCAGTGGGAACTTCTTATGTCTGCCTCAGGAATTTATTATTTATGGGCAAACACATGCATGATACATCATAACTTTTAGTTGTTCTGTAATTCTCTTCACTCAGACATCTCAAAATGATCTGTAAATGTGGGGAGAATTACTAGCTCAGTTTTAGAGGAAGATGAGTTGAGGGCACACCATTGGCCAGCAGTTATCCATGAGGCAAGGCTGGACTGAGAGGGAAATGTGGTACCTCAGAGCTCCAGTGCAGAACAGACAAAAGATCTCTGAGTGTGGGATACAGTGATTTCTTTCACTCCAGTTTTGCATCACGGTAACTCCATGGGTTGAGACTTCATATTCACAGTCCCATTTGGATTTAGCCAAAGCAGCTGGCCTGAAAAGATTATCACCACTGTTTCCCCCCACTCCATGAAGAGCTGACAATCAATTTTCAGCCTAAAATACTTGCATAACTAGGTGAATAACACAAATATTTTGAAAGTGTCCAAAATCTATCAAAAATAAATAGTTTTGGGTAGTGGAATGGAAAGTGAATGGTTGGGCTTGATCTCACACATCATGGACCAGCCCATCAGCTTCCCCTTTTCTGCTGTCAGGCAACTGTTCCAGTGGTTCATGGAAATGAAAGTTCTCATTTCCAAGTGAAAATGGGAGGGAAAAAAGAAGTTCCCAGAAAGTTGAAATAGCCTGTTTTGACATTTTCAGAGCAAAAAGTGGAAATTTCAAATGTTGAAATTACTTTTCATTTCAAATATTCAAATTCTAGATTAGATTTGAATGTTGTTAAGAGATAAAAAGGTCACATTCCAAAAGGCCATGTTAGAATTATTGTTTCAATTCTGCACCGAAACTATTTCCCATGTTGTACAAATTTTCCTTCATTGAAAATTTCAGGTTTCATTTCTGATCATAACAAGGACAAATGCTCAAACTTCAAAATCCTCTGCTCAGCTCTACCATGAGTCTCTTCTGTCTCTTCCCTCAGAATGGCTCTGAGCCATGACAGGCCCAGTGGAAACACTCAGAAATTTTTAGGATCAAACAGTGTTTCTTAAACCAAGCTATGAGTTAGCTTTTTGGGGAACTCACAAACAGAATTGAGGAACCAAAACCCTTTGTTAATGGATAAAATAATAAATCAATTCTAAGCTGCTTCAAAACAGAAAAAAATCCCTTCCCATTTTTCTTCAAGTCTTTTTCTGGATACCTCTGTATAAAGCAAATAAAAAGTAAGAGTCAAGGATCTTTGCAGATGTGTTTGTGTATGTTTATTTTCTAAAGCTGAACACCGTCTTTACTCTAATTACTAGGCTTCCACTTCCAGTCTTGAGGTTACAGATATCAGTTCCTACAGTTTCACCTCTTTCTGTTTTGCCTGGAATTGGCTGTCATCTCACCTGTCCTCCCTTACGAAATGTGTATTTCCCTGGCTCTGATTTTACTGTAATTGGGTTATTCTCTAGCTCTCTCTGTCTTGGCTTACAGCAATGGGACAAACTTGCAAAAGCCCCAAACTCTGACCTTCAGTCGAACCAAAATCTGACCTTCATGTTAGGCTGAATTCTGTACCACATGTTGTCATCCATTGGTGTTTTCCTTCTCACCCTTCTCGTGTTTCTCCTTTGTGCAGCAGTTGCAGTAGCAACCTTTGAAGTGGAGGATCAAGCTCAAAACCTTTCCTGTTTTACAAGTGAAAAGAGAGATTTGAAATGTAACGTCTCTCTCAGCCTTAACAATAACATCACTGCCAGCAACTCTATAACAAGGACTGTTATACTCCCACTCCTACTTAGTGGCAGAAATTGGTCTGTTTTATGTTCCTGCTCAGACATTTCCATTCATCTCTGCCTTGCTTTTAATGGCCCAATCTGTACCACTCTCGTTAGGCAGTGTTTACGTTCATGGTCCATTTGGGTGGAACGATTTCTCACCTGAGGGCTGCACAGCCACTCTTCTGCTCAGCTTTTGGGCACTGATTGCATTTTATGCTTGAATCTGGCTATGGGTGGCCTCCTGTTTTAAGGCATTGGTATGTTTAAGAGTTGAGAGCTGTTGTGACAGCACCAGCCTGGCTGACACACCACAAAGGCTATAGGCAGGTCCATGTCACCTGTCTAGTACCACACTCAAAATGTAGATCTTCCCTCCAGGTTTGCTCTAGAGAGAGTTCTGTGGGTAATCTAGACAGTGTATGCCATATAAATGAAGGTTATCCTGGGTATCAGTGCCCCATTTTTGCAGGACTCTAGGAAAAGGTTGGGTAGAAAAAAAAAAAAGTGAAAAAAATTGAGCTTATTATAACGTGTCTTTTTTGTTTTGTTTTGTTTTGTTTTGTTTTTAGGCTGCTGAGCACTTTCCCTTTTAGCCTTTAGTTTTCCAGCCTCAGGTGAAGAAAACAGCTGATGTTTTTATTGCTAACAAATAACCCATCATATGTGACTTTGAAAGATAATCAGAACACAGTGACTCAGGTACTCACAAACAGTGTCTGTATCAGGCACCTGAAGAGTGCAAGAACCCCAGTAATTGCAACTGTTGAGCAACTGAGACCATTTTACTTCAAAATCTTAGTGCACAGCTGTTAATTCAAAATGAACTGGGTTTGGGTTTTGTTTGAGGTTGTTTATTTTTTTGGGAGGGATAATTTGCCTCTTATTTTCATTGTGGTTGGTTTAAATTGTGCATCTCAGCTGCTGATTTCATTTAAATTTAATAAGAGTTATTACAGGATAATTAGACACCAAAGGACTGTTAAGAATGTTTTTAAATTTAACAGTGATACTTACTACACACCAATAAACATAATCTTAATAATCAATTGGTTTTTAATCACACAGTGGTTTTGTGAAACTTATGTTAAATCTTATTCAGATATAATTTAAACCTAATAAAATAGATACTCAAATACCTATTACTGCAAACCAGCAATTTTTCTTGGGGATACAGGCTTGGGGAACAGACAGGATTTGCTACATCTCTCTGCACTTTCCATGCTTAGCTCTCTGCTCACCATGTCATTTAAGTGGCTTTATAATGCAATTAAGTAATAGTACTAACAAAAGACTAAGGGCCAAACCAATTTCTAGCTTTATTCCTATGTTGTCAGTCTGGAGTTGGATATGCCATTGTTTTTTTCAGGGCATGATTGTTTTCCGGTGAAATGATAAGGTGAAACTGCAGTGGATTTAACAGTTTTATTTAATTTCTGGAAGAGATGCAGCATCTCCTGAAGCAAAAGTCAAAGTCCCATGAAGAGAAGCAAAACCAAACTCAGTTCTTGTTGATCTGCATCTCAAGGATTTGGTATTACTTTTTTCCATTAAGGGTCTGGACACCAAATTTCAGCTCACAAACTGTCTGTAGCTCCAAATGTGAAGTCCATGAACAAACTCCTACTGACTTTAGTTAAGAACTTGAATGGTAGACCCCAGTTATTAGAGAACTGTTATTTGTGGCAGGTAGCAAGGTGCAGCGCAGAATTTCTCAGCCATCAAAAGGGTCACAAAAGACAATCAAGGAGATCTGAAATCTGAAAGTGCTACTATAGACTGAAGAAAAACCTCCTCTTAGTCTTCTATTGTCTCATCCTCCATGCTTAAGGATTCCCTGCCAGCTCTGTAAATACATGCACAGGTACCTTACACTGACCTCCTGTCATTACCCTTGGTACAGGTGTAGTATCTTGCTGGTATCTCTGTGGTAATATTTTCATGTAGCATAAACCTCTCCAAGCCAGAATAGGCATGAGTGACTAATCATGTGTGGTTGTCCCTCTAACACCAACTTAATCTTGCAGCCAGCAGCAGTGGTTGTGTTCAGATCTCTTGGGATAGAGACAAGGCTTTGGTACATTGTTCGGGAAAAAAAAATTCCTGCGAAATAAGTCAGTTCAGGGTGAGAACTGCTGCTCCAAATGCAGCTAGTCTGGGTTGTGGTGGCTGCTTCCTCAGTGGGTTATCAGCCTTCAGCTCTGACAGCACAACTGCTGGTGCAATGAGTCATTAACCCAGCTCAGTCAGAAGGGATCATGCTCCGAAGAACCTGCTAGTAAAAGTTTTTAAGGTAAGCCAAATCATTTGACAGATCTGGACTGGGTGAGAACTGCTGCTCCAAATGCAGCTAGTCTGGGTTGTGGTGGCTGCTTCCTCAGTGGGTTATCAGCCTTCAGCTCTGACAGCACAACTGCTGGTGCAATGAGTCATTAACCCAGCTCAGTCAGAAGGGATCATGCTCCGAAGAACCTGCTAGTAAAAGTTTTTAAGGTAAGCCAAATCATTTGACAGATCTGGACTAGCTAATGGCTACCTGAACAGTTGTGTTGGCCACTCTAAAGGGGCCAGAATCTCCAGGGGATGTTGAGGGAAGTGCAGCTGTGGTCCCATGGTAAGTCACCCTTCTAACT
>NW_008655488.1:39227-54595 GCF_000695815.1 Acanthisitta chloris
GGTCTAACTGCTTCGTGTTTATACTGCTCATACACTGCTGCCTCAAGGCTATATTTATCCCAAACCAAATGTGTTGGGATTCCATGTGCCAGGCTGTTCTTGAAGTGAAGGGATAGCTCACGTCCTGTAAGATGCACTGTCAGACTTTGTGGGAAGGGAGTGTTAGGGACAGCAAAGTATTTGTCACTCTAAAACTGGGAGGATTGCTGAGCTGCAGCAAGGAAAAGTTGGAAGGTTTCAGCCTGTTTTGAAAAAGAATTTATACATGACAAAGGGTGACATTTATAAGATGTTGGAGAGGGCCCTAAAATAAAGAGAATGGAAGTTGAAAATATGAAGACCAGCCTGGAAGGAGATCAGGAGGAAAGATATTAATAGCAAACCCCTCCCTGAAATGCAGAGAAGTAATAAAAGAGAGCCAAGAACATTCCTATTGGTGGAATTCCTTTTGCTGTGACCCTTCTCAGAACGTTTCATTTAGTTCTGCTTCTTTACAAAACACAGTTGTTCTTGTGTGTGGCAACCAGAAAAAAGGCAAAGCTTTCTAGAGTAAAGTCTCTCAACTCAAGGTGAAGATCCTGTGCCTTCAGAGAGTTCCTTCAAAACACACTCAGCAAGACTCTTTGTACCAAAGCTAGTACAGGCTCAGAACATCTCCATAGCTCCACAAGACCCTAAATGTGGATAATCAGTGCTTGGGCAGCAACATCCAAGGCAAGGCATACAGTCCTGTTCTGAAGAGATTATTATGGAGATCAAAGGTTTCACCCTGGGCATCTGGCATGGATCTGTGGCCTTGGGGCAATACATCAGCCAGAGTGCAGGGCACGAGAAACAAGCCTGGAGAGAAGTGAGTTGGATTCTTTGCCTCCTTCAGCATCTTTAACAGGACTAAATAGTCAGTTTTATATACACATATATGTGTGTGCATATACATCAATATATTTATATATACATATGTATTTATAGATGTATAAACTCCCTATGTATAAATGTATACCCCCAATGTATGTGGTAATACAATCCTTTAACGAGGAGCAGAGGAGTACTGGTCAGGAGGGATGCACAAGGAGACGAATCACAGAATGTTCAGAGCTGGAAGGGACCCATGAGGATCACTCATGGTCCAACTCTCCATTACTCCAAACTTCCTTTCATAAACAGAATTTGTGGGGGTTAGTTGGGGGTGTTTTGAGAACCACAAACAACCAGTGAACACTCACTTTGGGCAGAAAAAAAACCCTTTCAGAACAGAATGACCAAAATTGCATTGAAATCTAGACATTGTTAATAGCTATTTAGTATAATAATATCCTGAGGGGTTTTTTTCTTAAATAAAAACCTTACAGATAGAACTGAAAATCTTCAGCTCTGACTGTCACTGGAGAAGGGACTTCACTGACTCAGAGGAAGTCAGGACCTTTTTCTGCAGCTGTAGTGCCCTAATGTCCTGTAGTAATGCAAACAAATCCTGCCCAGGTGGCCTGAGAAATATGAAAACAAGGCCTTCAAAACCTGGGGGACTATTTTATTTTAGATAGCCCTGGCATCTTGGGTACCACTGGGTTATTACCTCCACTCTTCTTGCATTGTTTTTGAGGTGCCTGTGAAATACATTTTTCACGTTCCCCTCGGACTAGCTGACACTATTGTGCTATCACAGTATGCTGCTAAATGGCTGATTCCTGCTCCTCCGTATGGGGCTGTATTTCTGAGGAATGCCAAATAAATCTTCAAATAGGGAACGCTGCCTAATTATGTCAAATTATCATTATTAATGCAGATCTGGTGATTCCATTAATGATATCATAAAGCATCAATGATCTGCCTGAGATTCTCTAAGGCACAAAGAGAAGTCACTCTGGCACACGAACTGGCTGTGGAGACAGAACCACATCCCACAGTATTCGGTTGCTCTCAAGTGAACCCTATTTCCTTTGAGATTTAAGTGTGGCCCAAATGACAATTTTCTGTAGTCTCCAAGATCTCTAACAATTGCTTCTCCCATTCTATTTTAACACCTCTAGTAAATCATGATCTGGTGACTGGGGAGCCTTACAGCTATGGGGTTTGTAAGCACAGTAAAACTTCCTTCACTGCTGGAGAGCACAGATGGGAGCAGAAGCGATCCAGAGCATGTCAAGAATTTCTCTCTCTCTCTTGCATGGATAAGCTTAATAAGGCAAACTTGTTGTTGAGGGAAAGCACTCAACTGATTCCAGAAACAATTAGGAAATACAGCAAACAAACAAGCCTTGGTGATTTGAGTTACTTAGGTGATCCACCTGATTCATATGCTAAAAAAACTGTTTTGCTTAGTTATAGACTTGCTATTATCTCACTGAATTGGAGCAAAAGCTTTCAGAAAATCACTGCCCTTCACTCATTTCAAGAAAGATTATAGTAGATGCTCATAACTACAGTGGGACTGTTAGAGTTTGGATGTCCAGTTGGAGAAGTCCAAAGAAGATCCTTATTTTTCCCATTAAGAGCCAAATTCTCCTTTTCTGCAAAGTAAATTTTAGTGCTGCATGGTGACACTGTGATTTGGCTGTTAGCCAAACTAGCTACTACTTTTTCTTCTCAGAGTTTTCCAAGGTCTTCATGGGTTACTGCTGCATGAGGTGTCATCAGTGCATCAGGCAGAGAAGAGGAATTGCAGTCATGTTTGCTTTGTGATCACAGAAGTCATCCCAGTTGTATGTTTTGTTATTAGATCGTACTTTCAGTTTTATAAGAGATGATCCGATGGATTTATGTAGCTGATTTTTGCTAAATATATGTTGTACTAACATATCTATGTGAAGCAAAGGAAAGGCAAGTGGGAATCCTGTTTGGCCAACAGACTGCTCTGCTGCCAACTCTGTGAGCATGGCTTGAGCAGCCAGAGACCTAAAATGATGTTATAGAGCCGTAATTCAACATTAATCTACTTTGAGGAAACAAGCCACTTGACTTTATATTCCAGCCAAAATAATCCCCGACCCTAAATTCAAAGGATATTGCAGGGAGAGAGTCCTGCAGGAAAACAAAAAAGGGAGATAATGATTTTAATTATGTTATCTCTAAATGAGTTGCTGTAATATAAAAGGGACCTAAATTAGGGTTGTTTGAAGTAAACTTCATTCTGGGATTCATGAATGGGAGTGTTGGAGTTGGTTATTTGGAAGTTGATTTTTTTCTGTGTGATTTCCTGAGCTGTTAAATAAGCAAATTGGGTCTGATTGGAAAAATCTTAAATGAAACACATAGCTATGGCTTTAGTTTGTCTGAGGAGCTGGTACCTTTAGATTCACCACAGTGGCTTGGATCTTCAGTTAATGCATTGGTTAGTAGCAGAAGGTGGATCCTGGCATGTGAACCAGCACAGTACTGGCGTGAGGTATACTGTGCCACTGGCTTCACAGATGCTTGTTGAGAGTAGAGAATTTTGGCACACAAGAACCCTGGATTCCTCTCTCATTTCAAGACATGGTCAGCCTTTTCCCCAGCTCTCTTATTCCAGTACCATCCACTTCTCTACTTTCTTTTCTCTTCTTGCATCAGTCCTGCCTCTCCCAAGCATTTCTTGCATCTCACCCATTAGTGCCTGCTTCCACACTCTGCCTTTTCCCAGCTCTTTGTCCTTATATGCAAATTTCCTCTAATTTAATCCCAGTTTCTCTCTTAACCTCATCACCTCAGCTAATAAAGTTCTGAATCTATTATCAGTCACCCCCTATTCTCCCACCTGCTAGTTTCTTCCAGTCCTGCATTCCTTGGTCCAGTTCCTTCTGCCAACTGTTCCCCCAAGGCTTTCACCACTTTGTGTGATGATGCTCCTCTCTGCAAGCCAGGGCTCCTGTCTCCTGGGTGTCTCACTGCTACCCGAGTGCTGGGAATGAAATAACTGATGGCAGTGGAAGAAGAGAGAGAAACTTCTTGGAACAGACTTCATGAAACTGGATTTCAACTCCTATCTATGTGATCTATGAAACATTTGAGAACATCTACAGGCTGAACTTTTATTTCTATGCTTTACTCTTGGCCTAGCATCAAGCATTGAATGTTTCTGAGGTCTCAACATCCTTTAGGAAAGGGTAAAAGCATGCCCATGTAAACTTCCAGTGGGGAGGAGGCTTGGATGAGATGCCTCCCCCGGGCCGGAGCTGTGATCTGGGAGCTAACCAGGAGGTGGGGATATTCCATGGGAGGATGGAAAGGGGACCCTGCTCAGCGCCTCTGCTGCTTCTGCTGCTGCTGCTGCTGCTGCTGCTGCTGCTGCTGCTGCGGGGCTGCATCGTGCCGCAGGGAGGGGAAACGGAGGGCAACGTGAGGAGATCCCCCGACTGTTGACATCTCTTCTTTTTCCCAGTTTCTGGCCTAAAACTTGGGATTGCCAGGCAATGAATAATTAAGTGATTTTGTAGCTTTGCAGAAGCGTCTGTAAAAAAAAGGACACTGAGATCTGTCATAGTTGGCAAAGACACAAAGACCAGGATTTCTCAAGGTTTGAGGGCTTCTGTCACCATTGTAATGTTTGTCACAGTGCAGAGCCTTTCTGGAGAGCCACAGCAATAGCTGTGGGTTCAGCTAGTGGGGAAACTACTCTGCATTGGATCCCTTTTTCCAGCTGCAAGGATCCAGAAGTGCAACGTCCATGGTGTGATCTCCTTCAACCTGGTCACAGAATCACAGAATATTTGGAGTTGAAAGGAATGTATAAGGATCATCGAGTCTAACTCTTGGTCCTGAACAAGACATCCCCAATAATCCCACCCTGTGCCTGAGAGCATTGTCCAAACACTCCTTGAGCTCTGTCAGGCTTGGGGCTGTGACCACTGCCCTGGGGAGCTGTTCCAGTGCCCAAACACCCTCTGGGGGAAGAATAATTTTCTAAATCCTCCCCTGACGTAACTTCAGGCCATTCCCTCGGGTCCTGTCACTGGTCCCAGAGAGCAGAGGTCAGTGCTGCTCTTGCACTGCCCCTTGTGAGGGACTTGTACACAGTGATGAGGTCTCCTCTCGGTCTCTTCTCCAGGCTGAACAAACCAAGTGACCTCAGCCGCTCCTCATATAGTTTCCCCTCAAGGCCCTTCACCCTCTTCATTGGCACAAGGATGAGCACCATGGATCTAGCTGCTGTTGAGCACCCTCATGGGCCAAACCTCAACTGGGGAAGCTCAGAACAGGATGAGGCCAAGTGTGCTGGGGAGACTGCCTACCCTTGTGTAGGTTAGATCCTGTCCTCAGGCAATGATAAAGTATGCAGGAGATGGCTGCTGTGCATGGTGATCCAAGGGCATATTCCATGGAGACAGTGTGACTTGGAATCATTCACAGCAGGAACCAGAATGCCAAGTACCCTGTTGGTCCTCGGACTTCTTTACCAGTTGAATGCATTAAAGCTAAATATAACCCAATGACAAAGCAGCTAACCCACAGCACCAATTCAGATAGCACATGGGATGAAAAAATAATGTAGTGAATAAGTCATAAAAATGAATACCATTTGATTAGATCCAAACCAGTGGTATCAACTGATTTTGCTCATTTAACCTGTCTCCTGATCACAGTACGGCCGTCATTTAGCTGCAGGGTGGATGTGTTCATACTGAACTATTAATCTGTTTCAAAATGCCATAACATTTCCATGAAGAACTTCCTAATTTTTTTTTCAGAAATTAAATGTCTGTTTAAAGTTCATTCCCTCCTGCTGCAACTAATTGAAATGAGATTTGGTTTATCTTTATGACATGAAAATGAGATTGAGTTTCATAATAATAACAATAATGATAACTCTATAGATTTTAGGACTAGTAGTTAATAATTATAGTAATATGTGGAGATTAGTAAAGAGTAATGCAGCATAAACAGTCCATTGTTATTTGCTGAGATGTGGCATTGGGTATCAGTTCATACCATTTTTCTTCCTTTGTATCTGTTTTCAGTTCTCATTGAATTTTATACAAGGGCATTAATTAATTTCACCTCAGTATCTGGTAGTTTAAGTAACCTTTTGTGCACTAGTGAACAATCTAACCCACTAAAAATGTGGATTTTAAAAAGGGAAAATTATTGGAAAGCAGAAACCTGAGGAATATAGACTTTTCTCAGCCATGTATCCTCCTCCCCTCTCCTGGGGGTGTGGGATCAGGACTTGGCCCAGTGGAAAACTGTAGCAATTTGAACGTGAACCCGAAAGTCCATCATTCCCAGCCAATGCACTGGAGTCAGGAAGGGACAGAAAGGATCCATGACAGTAGCCCAGTGGCTTGCATGCCAAGGCAGGAGTCCTGGAGGTACTTCCTAGCTCTCTTTGAGAAAGAGCTTTTAATCCAAAGTCTTTGAAATCACATGGTGCCCAAACCTGTAGAAGCCCTGGTAGAATGAGCTCACTTTAGAGATGTTGTGAAACTGGTTGTTGTGCCAAAATCCTCTGCTGGAAAAGAGCAGGTTGGTTTGGAAATGTCTTTCTGACCATGTATGTGATGTGCTGACTATGTCGATAGGTATATAAATCTATACATCTACATATAAAATATATTCATGTATTCTAATGATCACTCAAAGTCAGGTTTGTCATGCTTTGAACAATCCTAAAAGTGGTGCAACTGTTAGGATTTTGGATATTTAACAGCTTATCCCATGCATTAAAAGCATAATGATTTGAGGAAAAAAGTGAGAATATGCCCCTGCAAAAGGAAAGGGCATATTCAGAGATCTGCATCTCTCAGTTTTCCTTTGTCATTTGTTTTACTTATTTTTATTCTCTGGAGTTGAAAGTCATACATGGAAACCCTCTATATGTGCAAAAAATGATAACTGTCTTGTGTTGGATTGCCTTTGTCCATGTTGAGATTTACATTATAATATAAGTAACTACTGACTCCAATGGGCTTTTTGGGAAGTAAAGCAGTGTTTAGTATTAGTTAACACTGCTTTGAATTGTAACACCTTCTTTCTCATGATAAAAGTCAAAGAAAATCAAGAAGGAGCCAGCAAACACAAGGTTTATGTTTTAAATAATTTATATTAGCCCGTAGAAGAGATGAGAGAAAATTTGGCCAGTAGATATGAGACTCATGGTGCTGTAGGAAGTTCAGATTTCTCAACTAAAGCAGGAGGGAAAAATCATCTTCTAGATGTCCATCCATGTTAGGTACAGACCAGAGCAGTGATGGTGTGAGCTCTCAGCACACTTAGATTTAGGACCTTTTACCTCGGGGACATACACCCACTCCCCTGTGTGCTCAGAGGAGGAAAGGAGAGGAGGAAAGCAGACGAGGAAGGTTTGGTTGGGATGGGAGTGAGCTAGTCAGGCAAACTGCCCATGTCGTGGGGGCTTGATGGTTTGGGGAGGAAGGGAATTGTTGTTATTGGAAGTAGGGTCTCCAAGGGGGAGTCGCTGAGCCCTTTTGGGAGGGAATGGAAGGAATTAGTTGACACAAAGCACAGTTGGCTGTAATGGCTCTTTCAGATAGTTATGTTTTATTGTGTTGATGCGTGTTTATCAGCTGTTTTTAAGATGCAGACGAAACACCTAGCGCTGCATTTTAGACTTTGGGAGGAAAGCAAGTAATTGACTCAACAAACCACTGCCCCTTCTTTTGAGCTGATGTGTTCTCTCATGCTAAAATGTGCTTGGGCAATGTTTAATGTGTGTATTGCATAGCCAAGCAGTCAGTGATGCTGCTGGCAGGGCTAAGGAATTAGAGGGGATACAGGATAAACTTCATCTGGGAAGTGTCTTTGAGGATATAGACCTAAAGATCGCCCTTATTACTGTGCATGTGGTTTCAGGATGGAAATGAATGTGCTGCCTTTGAGTTGGAAGCCAGCACACTGTTTGATAGTCAGTGCTGCTTTCCAAGCCGTGCTTTGGATTTCGTCTGTGCAAGTTCACTGACTTTAGTGGGACCAAGTAATTTCAGCAGAATAAGGTTTTGCTTGAGAGAGTCTTTTACACATCCTCTTCTGCTTCCAGAACTGCGATCTCTCTGCTCTGGATTTTACTGCTGACTCATGGCAGGTTCAGTGAGGAAAAACGTCCTCTGTTTCTTCATTACCCCCGAGATTAGTTTATAGTGTGGACAGGTTGGCTGAAATCATCGCTCATGGTGCTGCAATTTAGAAGGGATTGGTTGGAGTGACACTTCACACCTATATCAGTGTGGGGAGAGGGGGGAAACAGGGCTGCCACTTGCCATGTACTGTCTGTAAGGACAGAAATTAGCTATAAGGAGTTAAAAGATGTTTTTAAAGTAAGGAAATAAGTACTTTGGGGCTTAGTTTCTAAACAGAGAAGATGATTCTAGCAGTGCTGTTGTGGTAGGCTGAAGAATCAGGTCCAAATATTCCTATTAAAGCCCCTAATTTAGGGGAATCTGCACCTTCACATCATTCCACATTTGGTTCTGCCTGGAGGGTCCTCTTTGCAAGGAGGTGCTCAGAACCTTCCTGAACGCTTACAAATATTTTCTTCTTCTTTTAAACCTTTCATCACCATCATCCTGGGAAGTTTTGCAGAAGATGAGATGAAAATACTCTCTGAAACCTCTGAAGGGCTTGGTGGGAGCACATGGGGACTGCTCCATCCCTCCAGCAGCCTTCTTGCTTCAACACAGCTTTCACACCAAGCACGAGCACAATCAATAGGCCACAAGGGCAAGCCCAGAATAAATTTTCGAAGACATGTTCTTGGCTGTCTTCACAATAGGAGATATAATGACATTGCTAACATGGAACGGCACTGAAAGACTTCTGTAATAGGGCTGGTCAATTTTTTTTTCTGTGTTTAAGGGAAAATTAGGTTTTCTCCTATGAATAATTTTCGTGACAGGTGCCCACTTTCCTCTAAGCATGACAGTGTCTTGTTGAAACACAACACATCCAGGGTGATGTATTTAATTTGAAAAGGAATGTTTTTCATTTTTTGTTACCTGACAAGAAGTAGGAATTTTGCCAGGAGAAGACACTGATGTAGATAGAAAAAAAAGACATGGTTTTCTTAGGAAATGAGTTACTGTTTTCTGTTTCGCTCTGCCTTGTATCTGCACCTGTAGACAACTGCTTAAATCCTGGACATCAGTGATAGCAATTTTAAACTGATGCAAATTTTAGGGAGACTGTGTGTAAAAATATATGTTATTAAGCACATCAGCACTCACATCCAGCTTAGTGTCACCTGCCAGCTTACTGAGGGGGCACTTCATCCCGTCATCCAGATCATTCATAAAGACATTAAACAGAACTGAAAGTCTGCATTATGTGTTTTTGGTATCTTCTGAAGAGAGAAAGGTTGTTAGAAAAAGGCCAGACTGGGTCATTAGAACCATATCTGTCCCCAGTAGTTGCTGCACAGATTTAGTGTTGACAAAAAGGTTTGTTGAAACATTCTGGAGTCAAAATACATGGTAAAGCTTTCAAATAACATTGAAACAGAGAAAATGTTAATCTTCATTATCCAAGGAGCCTGGCTAGTTCCTGCAGCATGATTTCTTCGCTCACATTTTTAATAGGTTTAGACATATTAAAGCTGTAGGAGCTTGCACAAAGCAAGAAATCTCTTTAGTGGCACTGCAAATATTCACCCAGTAAACCAGTACTTTTGGCACATGTTTAATAAGCCTTTGAGCAACATTCCTTGGAATCACTTCGAATTTCCTCAAGGACAAAAATCTCATTATACTATTAATTTTTTAGTGCTGAGATCCTCACATTTACTGAGACAAACACACAAGGTCCACATATTTACTGAGATAAACACATTGTATTTTTTTAACACACAGCTGAATTATCATAAATGTTTTCCAAGGATGACACCCCAGATAATTCATTGGATTTGAATTTCTCTTGTGATGCTTCACAGAAGAAGAGGTCTTTGTCCTTTTCTGGTGAACTGAGTGCAAGCAGAATGATACTTTGATTTGGCAGAAGTACCTCAGGAGGCATCATAGCACCAGTTAAATGTGTGAGGTAGCCCTTGGGGATGAATACAACACTTATTTCTACCCATTAAACCATGTCCTGCTTGGTAGCAACTGCTGCTAAATGACTGATAAGGAGAAGCTTTTGATGTGTCAGCTGAAGGTAGTCCTGGTTGGCTTATTGTGTCACTATCTGTGCAACACTCTCCTCCCCAGTATGGGGTAGTGTCCGGAGGAGTCGCAGCGTCCACATCACCCCCGTGCCATGGCAGCAACCACTTCAAACATGGCCTCATGAATAGGAGCTCATTTGACCCTTGACCACAACCAGCCTCGAAATTGGCAGACAGAGAATCAGAGTAATTTGTATCATTTCAATCAGTTACTAGCTGCATAACAGGGAGGTCATGACTTTTTTTGGATGATTATTGCCCATGGCAACCAAACTTCAATGTACCATCAGTTTCCAAATACTTTCACTTAATAAATGTAAGTTCATAAACAAGGCCTGAATTGTTGGGGGCACAACAAAGCTAATGATCTGTGCTGCTACCAAGCCAGCGGAAGATGACATAACTCAGTCGGCAAAATCCTTTTTATTAGCAACAAGACAAAAAAGTGGCTGATAAATGGCTTTAATAATGTTGGCTGAATGAACAGTATTGATCTTTGACTATGTAGAATGGTGAGGAAAGGCAAGTTTGTGTAAGAGCACTGTTGTTGTACAGAGAGAGCAGGCTGGTTTTGTTCCACAGTTTGTTCTGTGCACCAAAATTCTGAAATTCTAAAATCAATGTTGCCATTGTTGGGCCAAAACAGCACACCCTGACCACAGACAATGCAAAGAATTCCAAAATATAGATAGTCCCCTGATACATACAGATGGGATTGTAAGAAACATTGGGTTGTTTTTCCTTGCTGAAGAAAGGGCAGCTTGTTCCAGGCTGCAGACAATGGTGTGTCTACATGCCTGTGAAACTTCATGAACCCAGTGCAATAATTCCAGCCTTTGATTTGAAAAATGTTTTGTATGTCTTCCTCCACATCTGCAAATACCTCCACTTTCCCTTGATGCCAGCCAAGAGTTGTTAGCAAGCGAATGTTTTCCACTTGAGGAAGGGGGAAAAAAAAAGTTAGGCACGTACATAAGTTTTGCTATTTGGCTTTTGTTTTTTGAATTAAAATAAAGGTTTCCTTCTTTCATGTCACAATCTATTAGCCACTGGGATACCTGGTAGCACAGTTCTTTCCCCTTCACCCCTGCATTTGTAGCAGATTTGACGGGGTGTGGAAACCAACACAGGCACTGCGCTGTGACTGCGTCACCTGCAATCAGCCGGAGCTGCTGCTGAGATTAATCATGACAGTAGGCAATATTTCCAACATTATTAGAAGAGAAACCTAATATTTTGGGACATCAGGGATCTCTGAGCTGTTGTCCATCAAACTGAGAACCTTCATTTTCTACTCCTTGGATGGGTAACCTTAAGTTTTAACCATTTCACAGACAGGAGGCTCATACACACAAACACAAAACCACACTCGATATACTGTGCCAGACACATGAAGTCAATCCCAGGTGCTCTTTGTAGCTGCTCTCAGACACTTGCAGAAATAGGGACATTGTGGTCAGACAAGCCTCTGTCTACCCTTTAGGTTTTAGCGAGTTCACTGCCTTAACTGTCCCTTTTGTTTATTAATCTGTGGGCATTGCAAGACATAAAGCCATACCCTGGTGTTTGGCTAACATCTGTCCATTCCCCTGCATAGACTGAAGAGGAATTAACTCACCTTGCTGATGGTCTCTCAAGTCCAATTTTAATGAGTCATGTTTAAAGAATGCTTAATATTTGAGGCTTTGGGGTGTTCAGAGAACCCACTATGATGTTTAATGGCTCTAGCTGAGCTGTTTAGACTGCATCATTTTGAGAGACAGAGTTAATGCAGCTTTTGTCTGAGGCTGAAGTAGTGCAATATCCACATTAACAGGCTGGGAATTTCATCACAGTTTTACTTTTTTTCTTGCAGCTGTTGGTTGTAGGTCAGTGACATAAATTTTATTTAAGGCTTCATTCTGCAAAACTTTATTATGGATGGAGGAGATTTTTGTCAGTGATACTGGGCACAGCAGTAAGTGCAACCTTTCATGCTAAGGACTTGCAGGGTCAAGCTGTGCTCTATTTGCAGGAGTAAGCAGTGCCTCAGGTTAAAAGATATGGGGGACCTGGACTTAGGGAAAAATCTCTAAGATCATGCACTGCATTAAGCACATTTAGTTCCTCATGAGTGCCGTGGGAGTTTAAGGCACTCAGCACCTTCTGGGATTTGGCCCAGAATAATTGTTTTCAAATGGGACTGCAATATTTGATTGTATTTTTTAAACAACTGGAGTCCTCACTCAGAAAGGAAGGCTGACATTGTCAGGGATTTTGTTCTCCCTCAGCAGAGAGCCTGAACAATTGCCCTTTGATTTCTGAAGAAAGCTCAGTGAACAAGGGAGTTGAGCACTGCAGATTTGAGAGGGATTTGCATGTTTACTTTCAAGCAGTGCCTGAGAAGTAGTGGGAAAGGGTCTTGTTCAAAATCACTACCACACCTTTGACAGAACTACTCTGCAGAATATCTTGGGACCTCCCCATTGCGTCTCAATGTGTTACTCTGAACTCACCCACAAAGGTGGTGGTGTTCTGGACTAAACCAGATCCTTGGTAAGGTGCTGTGAAGCTGTAGAACTGGCAAATTTATTCTATTCTCATTTGAAACATAGATCTGAGAGAGACTGAACTTCCTTCCACTTCACAGATACATTGAGTCAAGCACTGAAACACTGATTGCCATGCCATTTTCCCCACAGTTAAATTCCTCTGGGTTTCAGTGACAGACAGCCTTGCTGTACCCCCCGAAGCAAGTCTGGCTTTCAAGTTTGGCCCATGATGGAGCTCAGCACCCCTGCAACAGCTACAATTGCACATACCTGTCTAGTCATGAGAGTCCAAGAGACAATGGGACAATCCCACCTCATCCAGGGTGAAGCCTGTAATATTGTCCTAGCATTCACACCCAGGGACACTGTACAACGTCGTTAGCAAACTCCGTGAAGCTAAATGAGTGTTGAGACAGCAAATAAACTCCAATTGCTTGTGTTCCATAACACCTTCCAAGCAAGCCAACAACTCCTTCCCATACCCTTTCTTCCCCCCTCCCCTCCATGATGCATTTCTGAATATTTCCAGAACCTTTTCACACTCCTTTGGCAGCTGATCCTATCCCACCTTATCCATCATCATTGCTGCCTTGAGAGCTGATTCATTTATCTCATTGCTTTAGCGCTGTCACCTAGAGCTTTGGATGCATAGACCCAATTTCTTGGATTTGGTCTTTCATGTGGTCTCTTCCCTGCTGGCATCCACTCAATCATCCCCTCTGCCAGCTGATCTCCTAAGCTCCTCATATGTCATACACTTCTCAACCACCTGGTGGTTGCACACAGGATCTACTTTTAGATCTTTCCCCCCACATTCCTTGTTTACTGCCATATAATGCAGGATTCATCTGGTTTTTGTGTCTTTGCATCTTTGCAAGGCTGCTCACTCTTAATTACAGGCAGAGCACAGCAAGGCAGACAAATGATGGGTTTGTGTCCATCCTTTATGATCAGAATACTTTTTTTCCCTTTAGAAAATAATGTCTGATGCCTCTGGAATTCAGTTTTATTCTATGGCTCCTTTTCTGTCTTACTGTCTTGGCTCTAAATAAGTTACTTACACTTAAAAATAATGTATGTACTCACGTGTTCTCGTCCCTGCCACCTCCACTAGATCTCCCCTGCTAGGTACACCTGGATGTTCTCCTATAATCACCCTTGTTTTTCACATGCCACAGACACTGACTTTGCTAGATGAGACACTGCCATTCAAAGTTCCTTTCCTTTCCCCCACTTTCCTTTCCACCAGCCTTAGCACAATTAATATTCCTTGCTGCAGGTAGCATCTTCTGCATATTCCAGCACCTTTTGCTCTATGAACATAATTCTTATCTAACTCTTGATATGATAAGTCATACTGGCCAGAGTTAACCTTATTACTAGAGATGTACTGAGCAATCTTGCAGTCATGAGATACCAGGGATATTTCAGTAATGGGAAATCTGCTTCCCATACAAGATTGATTTTAGTTATGACCTTTAGCTGGAATGATACCTGTAAATTCTTATCTGCATTAATTTCTTGTTTTCTCTTGTCACATGCTGTCAGTACATGTGTATTTTGCAGATATGAAGTATAAAGTACCAGACATGTAACACACTGTCTGTGAGGACTTGAAGTTATGGCAATATGCTCAACTTTATTGGACTAAAGTGTCTGAGCTCCTGTACTGCCCTGAGGACACAGTGGTAAAGAAAACTGCAAATCCTAATACTGAATTCTCTGTTACTTACAATCTGAGAATTATCTGAGTGCATCCGCTTCATGTTTTCTTGATGTGAGTTAGTAAGGGATACATGGCCAAGTGCTCAGTGTGCTAAAATCAGGGTTTGAAGAAACAAGAATAAATTGTAAAATAAAAAAATAAGGTTTAATCTTCTAACATCATCTCTTCTTCCAACATGCTTTTTGTGTCATCTCAGTCACACAGAGTGTTTGGGGATTCCGTTTTCTCCTTCTGACAGAGTTTGTTGTCATTGCTGATAAGTCTGAGTTCATTAAACTGTAAAAATGATGCCTGAATTAAAGCTGAATATTCCCCTCCAAGATGGATTGCAGCTCACACAGTAAGGTATGCTTGTTAGAGAGATCAGTGTGGAGGTCCTGTGGCCATTGTTATGCAAGGGGACGGTCCCCTTTGACCTTAAAGTATGTGTGTGTGTAGATGAGAGGACCCTTACTGTGTCTTACAGAATCTTTTCACCAGTAATTAATTTTGGAGACCTTCTATGGCCATCAGCTACCTGGTGCTCCTTTCTGTTTGCTGTGGACAATATTTGTATGATACTGATTTAAACAAATCAACTTATTTAAACTGCTACTGCTTTATAGATATCTACATTTGAGTGTCTCATTTTCTACACCTAGGAGGTGAAATGCATTACAGATAATTCAGTAAAGCAGACATCTCATTTCTTTATTACTGAAATGGTTCCAAGGAATCTTCCCATTATCTAAGATGAAAGTTGCCATCCATGAAGAAATCTGTCCCCTCCACCCTGCAAATTTCAATGGGTCAGAGACTGCTCTTTATAAAGAATCCCATGGGCTTCTCTTGTGTCATGGAGAAAAGTGCTCACAAAGAAGACCTAAGTGATAGCATGGACATGCTGTAGAAAAAATGTTTGCTCACAGCCTAAGATTGGTCAAAAACATTTAGAAAGAATCATCCTCAACATTCTATCAGTGCTAGGAGCTATTCTTGGTTTTGGCCTTTTGGTCTGTTGTAGTTGCTTTGTTTTGAAAGAGATACAGCA
>NW_008655489.1:0-626 GCF_000695815.1 Acanthisitta chloris
AAAGCAGCTTGATTGAACCCATCTAAATGTGATTTAGATCTGTCAGATTATAGCTTTTAACCAAGTGGCATAAACCCTCCCCACCTCTCCTCCTCTTCTCCCCCTCCCTCCCCTCTTATGCACACAATTACCTTAACTCAATTACAAAGTAATTTTGTAGTCTCAAGCAAATTTTGCCTCTGTTTTTAGACCAGTTGAAAACTTCTAAACAATGCCTGTGGGCAAACAGGTCCACTGCCAAGCATTGAAATAACTTGTATGAATGTATTTCTGGTTGCAAATTATGAAAACATCTGTTTATAATTGCAGGCTTGTTACCCTGTAGGATGAGAATCCCCACTTAAGACAATGAAGAGACTCGTTTTGTAACCCAGATGAAAGTTTGATCAACTCCAACTAGAAACCGAAGAGCAATTAAAACCTGATTCTCTACTGACAGGGAAGTACAGAATGGGTATATTACACCTGCAGTCTTGAGCAGTGCTTCAAATTTGCTTTCACTTTTATCCTTCTATTCTGCCACACAAATGATGCAACTGGGGATTTATTCCAAACTTACAGCTTGAAGGGTGGTGGGAATAGAAAGGTTTGTCCTGCTTTTAGGTAGCCCTCCCTGGCATCCTGCA
>NW_008655490.1:0-339 GCF_000695815.1 Acanthisitta chloris
ACTCATATTGAGAGTCATCGTTACTCCGGATCCCACTCCAACAAGACCCGGCCAGCATGGGTTTAGGAAGAGCAGGTCCTGTCTGACCAACCTGATCTCTTCTATGATCAGGTGACCCACCAGGTGGATGAGGGGAAGGCTGTGGATTTAGTCTACTTGGACTTCAGCAAAGCCTTTGACACCATCTCCCACCTCATACTCCTGTATAGAACTGGCAGCCCACAGCTTGGACAGGGGCACTCTGTGCTGGGTTCAGAACTGGCTGATGGCCCAGAGAGTGGTGGGGAACGGGGCCACATCCAGTTGGCGACCGGTCACTAGTGGGGTTCCCCAGGAGTC
>NW_008655490.1:466-880 GCF_000695815.1 Acanthisitta chloris
GAGGGCTCTGCAGAGAGACCGGGACAGGATGGAAAGATGGGCCAGCAGTGTTCTCATGCAGAACCACTGATGACCCCCTCAGACTCCAGAAGGTAAAAGGAGCTTGCGCTGCTTCTGACAAGAACTGACTGCTGTAGATCATGGCTTTGCCTACCTAATCAAACTTGGTGGATAAATGTTAGCAGGCTCCACCCCAGAAAATGTAAGCAGAAGGAAAAGAAGAAAAGGCCTGGGCTGGTGAGAAAGTATGCCGAGAAGAAAAGAAGAGAAAGAGAGAGAAAATCTGACTTGAAAATCTCAGGAGGTTGTCGCAGCTCAAAAAGGCTAGGTGTCTCCCAGGCTTGACTGCCCATCTTTCCCAGTCCTCAATATAGCCCTAAGTCAACTAAACTTGCTGTCAAGGGCCAGAGAGGA
>NW_008655490.1:907-1273 GCF_000695815.1 Acanthisitta chloris
CTCCCCGGGGGCTTTCCACTAAGCCCTGCTGTGTGGCACTGGGACACTGTGCATCTCTGGGCATGCACAGGTCTCTAGGGGCATCCCTCATGGGGATAAGGCCCCAGAGCCAGCCCATGGCCAGGGCCAGCAATAGCTCTCCTCTCTCTCCTAGGCCATAATCACTCCTTGTGTTTTCCCACGAGAGAGAAACCAAGACACACCAGTTCCTGTTTGTGTGGGTTCATCAGTGCTTTCTGGCTCTCTTGTTGCAGGTGCTGAAGTCCTGTTGCCAGCGGAATCCCTTTTGACTCCTTGTCCTGACCATCTCCCTCCTTCTTTTTACCCTCTCTCCCACTTCAATTCCTCTCTCTCCCCCTCCCCTTC
>NW_008655490.1:1313-1513 GCF_000695815.1 Acanthisitta chloris
TTTCCTCTCACTCATCTCCCCTCCAGTCCCACCTTTCACCCCCACCTCCTTCCCACTGTTGACTTGTACAGTAAAATGTTCTTTTCTGTTCTCTAAATATGTCTGACATAGTCTGTTCCGGGCTGCGGAGATGTTGTTTGGTAATGAATCCTAGGAGAGGAAGATTGAAAACCTGGTGCGGCAGGGGTACCGGGGACATT
>NW_008655490.1:1746-4466 GCF_000695815.1 Acanthisitta chloris
GTACCATGGTGCAGTCCAGGGAAAACAGACAGAGGATTCTGTCTTTAGGTACCATGGTGCAGTCCATGGAAAACAGACAGAGGACTCTGTCTTTAGGTACAGTGGTGAGGTCCAGGGAAAACAGCTTGTGTTCCATGTCTTGCAAGGAAAAGGAAGAAAGTGAACCTCAAGACACATAACAGGATGATGGGAATTTTAGACTGAGAGATAGGACCTTAAATAAATAGAACTTACTGAACATGACTTCTGGTCCAGATACCGACTATTGCAGTAATGCTAATTTTTAACGTATATTTTGTTGAAGCATTTTGCAAACTCACTTAACCAACTTTTGCCTTTGAAATTTGCACTGGTTTCATTGGGAAGCACATTCAGCCCTCCCCGAGCACGACTGAAAATTCCTTATGCCCTGTCTGGCTACACCAGGGTGTATTAAAACATAGCATTATTGTGGTCGTGAAAAACATTGTTGTCCGAGGAAACGCATCCTGATTCCAGCGTGTGTTCCATTTTTGAAATAATATGTACTTGGTAAGTGGCTACCTTGCAAAATGTCACAGCCAGGTATACACAGTGAAAGGCCCTTGTTTCTTTGCGATACTTCAGCTCACAGTCTTTTCAGTGACAGAAGAACACCTTAACATGGCAGATAAAATTTCTCAGCAAATGTTCCCACATGCACTTCCCAGACACGGCCACGTGGCGAGAGCGCAAGACCATTGTTGTATTCAGCCACCGGTAGCCGGACAGAGACCATGAGTGTCTTGGTACAACACATGTGACTGCCAGTATCAAAAGCTGTAAAAGAACTAAGGCCTAGAGGTTTTAAAATGGCTTCTTCTCTGATGCACAGGATTTCTAGTTTGCAGAACAGTGTTCATCAGCTCAGCGTGCGTAGTGTGATTAGACAGGTGTTTTGAGAGTTTTAGCTTGTAATTAGCTTGACACAATCTTAAGACCTGCAGTGTGTTGGTTTAGGAAAAAAAAGGTTGCTGTGTCCTTGTGTGTCATCCATTGATGACCCTTGAGAATTTGTTGCATAGACTCACGTTTGTATGAAGGTAGATGTCTTCAAGAGTTATCAACACAAGTGCTACAAAGATGACACATATTCATGTTGTGAAGGTGGCATGTGTAAAAGCTCATCTTCACGTTTGATGCATTGTCACTGGAGGCACAGAAAACATAGGTGGTTTTGTGACCCTTTGCTGTAGCAATCCTACCATTGTTGTCTCATTATTCACACAAGTACTGGGTTGTTGCAGTCTTTCTAAAAGAAATTGTTTGCTGGACTCTGTGGGATATGGCCTGGGCCTTCACTTCTGTGAATGAGAAAACCGTCTGCTGGAATATTGTCAGATGCTACATGACCCATCGGTGTGAGAGTTTATTTACTCTTAATTATGATCACTTGTTACCTACCTGCCTGTTCCTGGACAGTGAAGTTTTGGAACAGTCACTCTGCTCTTGTCCCTAAACTTTATGTTCACATGGAGATCTGCAGTTGATGGGGCAGCTCACACGAGGAGGTCCTCAAATCACATGGTCTTGTAATCAGAGGGGCCTGTTTGCTTGCCAGAGGATAATGAGTCTGTGTGGTACTGAATAAATTATTCCAGATTAAAGGAAAACCTAATACAGAAATGGGACCTTTTGGTTAGCTGCAGACCTGTGTTGGAGTAGAAAGCATGTACAGAAATGTGTTGTAATTCCAAAGGAGAAAGTTCTTCTGCTCTGGCAGAACTGTTCTCACTTGTCCCCTGAGGGAGGGCATTGTGTGGATGAACAAGGACACCTGCTGGGCACTGGACACAAACATGTCTTGGGCTTTATCAAAAGAAGCCTGGCCAGCAGGTTGAGGGAGGTGATTCTGCTCCCCTGGTTTGCTCTGGTGACACCCCTCCTGGAGTGTTGCATCTGGCTGTGGAGTTGTCAGCACAAAAAAGACAGGGAAGTGCCGGAGTGGGCCCAGAGGAGGGACACAGAAATGAGGAGAGGGCTGGAGCACATCTCCTGTGAAGAAGGGCAGAGAGAGCTGGGCTTGATTACCCTGGTGAAGAGAAGGCTTCAGACAGACCTTCTTGTGGATTTTTGGTACTTCAAGGGTTCTGAAAAGCAGGATGGGGACAGACTTTAGCAGGGCCTTTTGCCCTGCCTGGGACAAAGGGTAATGTTTTTAAACTAAAAGAGGGTTGTTCCATACCAGAGGGAAGGAAGACATTTTTGGCAATGTGCTGCACCACAGGAACACGTTGGCCATAGAGGTGGAAGGTGAGCCATCTCTGGGAACATCAGGGACGTTTAGCAAGATCAGGTTGGATGAGGCTCTGAGCAACCTGGTCTAGTTGAATATGGCTCTGCTTATTGCAGGGCATTGGACTAGGTGGCCTTTAAAGGAAGGCTCCTTCCAAGTCAAACCGTTCTAGATTCTACGCCTTTCTTGTGGACCTGTTTCTTTATTGGACATGATAAAATCACTTGCTGATCAACAGCCAGGCCTGATTTTTATTCTTTGGCTCAAGAGCTACATGCAACCTCTCACCACTGGCACTAGCACCAGCTAATGCAGATAATCTATCTGATAATCTAGGCTACATGCTGCCTAGCAATCAACGTGACAGTACAACCCCTTCTCATGTGCGTGTCACATCGGCACTCTGGAGAGATGTGGCATCCAAATGAAAAATGGGACAGTTTGAACACCTTTGAATAGCTTGCAG
>NW_008655490.1:4510-11193 GCF_000695815.1 Acanthisitta chloris
ACAGGAATCCCCAAAAGCGGAGCTGGTTTTTTTTTGCCTGGAATTGCTGAGCCTTTGGTGAGAGGTTACATGGTAGCAAGGCACATCTGGGCACACCGTGCGCTGTCCTCTGCACCTCCAGTTCCCTTTCAGGGATGTGGCTGATGAGGCTGAGTGTCTCCTCAGAGAGCTTGCAGGTGGCAGCAACTGCTCATGTGCCCCCTGAGGGGCTGGAGAAAGGGGATGACCGGTCGTTTACATTTCACCCTTCAGCTTCTTTCCTCTTACAAATCTGTGGAGAAATCACCTGCAGTTTTGTAGTACACAAACTTGGCATTCTTCATGCAAAATTCGTATGAACTTCCTGTACCTGCCCTCGGTCCCTGAGCTCTGTTTCTGGTGGCCAAGTGAAGGCTATTGAACATCCAAACAATTGGCAATTGCTGAGGACTGAACTCTCCTGAGTAAGGCAGAGGTCACCTGATGAGGTCACAGACATGGTGGCTACAAAACCCTTGGCTTGGTGTGAGCTACTTTAGCCTTTCCTGTCTGATCCATAGAAGATGGGAAAGACAGTCAGGAATAACCTGTGGTCAGAAACTTTCATGGTATCTTTTAAACATGGGGTTATAAATTCTTATCAATAAAGCATAGGATCATTCCAATTCCAAAGCTGATTCCAAGGGATGAGGTTTAACAAGGCCAAGTGTTGGGTCCTGCAATTTGGCCATAACAATCAGCACTCCAGGCTGGGGACAGAGTGGCTGGAGAGCACCAGGCAGAAAGGGACCTGGGAGTTTGGAGAGACAGAAAGCTGAACATGAGGCAGCAGTGTGCTCAGGTGGCCAAGAAGGCCAATGGCATCCTGGCCTGAATCAGGAACAGTGTGGTCAGCAGGACCAGGAAGGTGATTCTGCCCCTGGACTCGGCACTGGTGAGGCCACACCTTGAGTACTGTGCTCAGTTCTGGGCCCCTCAGGTCAGGAGGGACATTGAGGTGCTGGAGCAGGTCCAGAGAAGAGCACCGAGGCTGGTGAAGGGACTTGAGCACAAGTGCCATGAGGAGAGGCTGAGGGAGCTGGGGGTGTTTAGCTCATGGGAGACCTTATCACCCTCCATTTGTGTTTCTGTTGTCTCAAAAGGCTTGGGGGTGTGTTTTTCCTGTGGAGAATTTTTATTTGTTTCCCCCTTGTTGTACTACTTTGACAAGTTTGCTATTACTGCTGTGGGTTGTCCCCTTAGGGCTGCACAGGGAATACCTAAAGCTAATGCTGCTCATTCTGCTGCTCCTGAAAGTGAATAGGGGGTTCTGATCTCTCTTTTGTCTCGGGTGGAGTACGTTTAAAAGTCCTCACCCAGCGTTCAGGAGGTCTCCACATTTCAGTTTTCAGACTCCTCTCAATAGCCCGGGTTTGTTCCCCAAAATGAGTTTCCCAGCCCATTTCCCTTGCATGGTTCATTATATCATGCAAGAATCCGGCCCACATGGGGACAGGCTGTCTTGGGTATCTTGTAACTCTTCATTATGCCTTAAGTCCCTTCTAATTTTTTCTCGTTGCCCCATTAAGTAAGTTTTTAACATTTTTGGAGCTCCTCTCAGTAGAGGTTTTAATATATTAGGCTCAACCTCTGCAGAGATTGGGGTGTTTAAGTGTCTGTGCATTGCCTGTAGGCAAACTGCCTTTGTGACATCAGTGGAGATTTCATTAGATGACCATATGGATATGGAGGCTGGTTCTCCTCTTTCCGTAACATTTATTCCTCCTGCCCAGCTCTGCTGGTTATTGAATGGGGTTGACTGCTAGGCTCAGGTCCCAGATTTAATAAGACTCCTGGCCCCCAGTACCCATCAGCTTCATTTCCATCCAGCAATATTCTGTCTCCCCCTGAGGCTCACTCTCCACAGACTGTTTCTGACTCCCCCGGTTTTCATCCGTATTTTTCCCGTAGATTTTCCAATTGCAGGGGGCCCCACAGAGTAGTTCTGTGTGTTTCCTCTGACCTCCATGAGGTTCTTTGGACACCTCAGTTTTAATTATAGGTCTCATTTTTAGTTCTGGAACTTCTTCCACTTCAGGAGCTAGAGGTCCAAATGTTTCATCAAAGTCCCATTCTTCCTCATCAGTATCCTCATCAGGGCTTTCCCAAATATCACCATCCCAATCCTTGGGGAATGCTATTAATTTTTGCACTTTTCTAACATTCAGAGGACTGGGGACTTTTAATGCAGTTAATGCAGATAATCTGCTGATGATCTAGGCTACATGCTGCCTAGCAATCAACTGTGACAACCAGGTCCTTCCCCTGTACTCGGCCCTGGTGAGGCCACACCTTGAGTACTGTGTGCAGTTCTGGGTCCCTCAGGTCAGGAGGGACATTGAGGTGCTGGAGCAGGTCCAGAGAAGAGCACCGATGCTGGTGAAGGGACTCGAGCACAAGTGCCATGAGAAGAGGCTGAGGGAGCTGGGGGTGTTCAGCCTGGAGGAGGCTCAGGGGAGACCTTATCACCCTCTACAACTCCCTGAAAGGAGGTTGGAGTCAGGTGGGGGTTGGTCTCTTCTCCCAGGCAACCAGCAGCAGGACAAGAGGGCACAGACTCAAGCTCTGCCAATGGAGGGTTAGGTTGGATATTAGGAAGAGATTTTTTTACAGAGAGAGTGATCAGGCATTGGAATGGGCTTCCCAGGGAGGTGGTGGATTCACCATCCCTGGAGGTTGTCAAGGTGAGACTGGATGTGGCACTCAGTGCCATGGTCTAGTAACCAGGGTAGGGCTGGACTTGATGATCTTGGAGATCTTTTCCAACCCAGTTGATTCTATGATACAGAGGTAACTAGGATATTGTTTGCTTCTCTGGCTCATTTCCTGTCTAACAATCTCCAAAATGAACACATTTCACATAACATTACATATAGCCAAGGAGCTAATTTTTCAGGGATCAGACACCTTTACCAAACCCATCTGTGTTGGTATAACCACCACAGCAGAGATGGTGTATTTTAAACTCAGGCTGAAACTAACAGGAGCAAGAGCTCTGTTAGACATTGTGTGACAGAGAAGGAAAGAAAATATTGCCATAAAACTCAACATCCTGATGCATATAGTGGCACAAACTATAACCCTCCACAAGCTTAAGGCTGGTGTTTTCCAGCACAGTAATGACAGGTCCTCCCTACCTTGCAGTCATCAAAATGTACACCAGGATTTCAGTTCGGAAGTTGGGGAAAAAGGTGAGAGATCCAAAGTCTGTTCTGTTCAATAAAAAACAGATTTCATAAGTTGTGGAACTTGCAGGGATGTGTAGGAAGTTCTGGGCTGCTTTTGCCATGTAAGTATTACAGAGAAAAGCAAAACAAGATCTCCACCTTGTGGCAGAATGTTCTACTCTAAGGTGAGAGAGAGCACACACACAGTCACACACAGACACACTTGTGTTTCCCAACACTTTGTGCTCGTTTACAGAAATTCTTGCAACCAAAAAAGTGTGTCTAAAATCTGTACATGTCCAATTTCAAACAATCCAAGAGTTTTGATTTACCAGAATATTCACAAGGTTCAGGTAAAAGACCTCTTTATAGCAAAAATTAAGTTTCAAGTGGCAGCTCCTAGCTACACACTCGGGTAACAGTACCAACACTGTTCACCATCCAGGTGACAAACAGGCTCTACAAAAGCTGTAACAAGAATATTTGATTACACAGAAAGGTTTTAACCATAACCTAAGAATTAGGCACTCAATGCTCATCCATCTGCACTAACCTTTGTCCATCACCTCCCTCGCACCTTCTGCTGGCACAAGGCTGAAATGCCATCAGAAAAGGGAACTTAAGATGAAACACACGTTAAAGAGTCTTGAGTTTGTCATGAGACTAACTATAGAAAAAAGTCCAATCAACCTCAAAAACTCTGGCCATGCATTTAAAAAGACATCCAGACTATGTCAAAGGTAACCATTTACAGTACTCCTAAATTTCTTTTTGTTATTGTGCTTGTGTAAACTGCTCAGCTTTGTATAGCAATAATTTTCACCATATACAGGTGCATTTACATATTCAAAAGTCTCTGCATTAAAAAAAATGGGTGTGTTTTATGTCAAGAAACTTTGGAAGTAGGTGGGTGGATCCTTATGTTTTCTTAACTGAAGGGGATTCACAAGTGTCACTGAAATGAAATACATTAACACAGTAAATAACTTGGGAATGTCTAAGACCAGCAAATAATATTCATGTGTGACTTCTGTTAACAGATCTGGGCTGCAAATGCTGGAGTCACTGCTAACCCTCCCACAGACCTCATCTGGAAGAACCAGAATTCTTGGGGCACTGGTGAAGATGTGGAAGTTGTACAGAAGAACTCTCAGGGAGCGGTAAAGTACCTCAGATAGGTTTAAACTAGTCTTTCTGTGGTGCCATGGCCTGGAAAGATGCAGGTAGAACCATGGTTAGGACTTGACACAGGAGTGCACTGGAGTGTTCACTAAAAGTTCTCTCCTTTTGCTTTCCAACCAAGCATGTTCCTTGGACTGCCTTAACAGCATTTTAGGAATGTGATCTATGGAAGTGTGATTTTTTTTCCTCTGTATTGAGTATAAGTAGTAGAAGAATGACTTGTTCAGTGAAACCCACTTTAAGCAATAATGGATTAATTCTGTCAAGGTGGGATTTAAAAATTTGGGAAGGAAAGTTATGATGACATATTGCAATTGAAAGGAAATATTTAATATACATGGAAAAAAACAGATTTTGAAATAAATTGACGAGTGTTTTGTTAGGAAGACTGTTTTTAATCAATAAGAGATTTATAAACTAAGCTGTTAGCAATTCTGTTTAAGCACAGCAGTACATGAAAACAACATATGCAAGGTGAGTGCAAGTAGCTTTCCCAGGTGCTGGAACTTCCATTTCTCAAAATCGAAGGAGATGAGTACTATGTTTTTAGAGGAGTCAAGTCTTAAAACTCCGTTGCAGGAGGTTGCTCAGAGATGCACAGTATTCAGAAGATCAGAACCTGAAGAGCAAGATGGGGAAGATGAGGATCTGGAGGAAGGTGATGACCAGCAGGTATCTTGCTTTAGGCTAACGACATTATTTACGTTTAAAAAAAATGGAGATATGTGTCAGGAATTCTTAAATAACAGAACACCCACACACTGTGTATTTTATTTTTGTTCCTTTCTATTCAGTAATTAAGGAAAGCATGGAGCTATGTTACTGAAACCAGTGTAAAAATGTTACTTAATGTATTCCCTTGGAGAGAAGGAGATTTTTCTCAGAACAAGGTTTCAGAGTTTAAAGATAAGGGGATAAATTTTCCCCCTTAACCTCTCTTCCTGATAAGAGTCCCCCCGTGCCAATTGTTTATGGTAAAATTTGGCCTAAACAGGTACACCTACATTTACCTAGAATTTTGAAAATTTAGAGGTATCTTTCACAATGTCTTCTGTTTACATGTTCTCTCTGATAGAGAAAATGAGAGATTTGAAGGCACTAGACAAAATGTCTCTTGCATGCTGAAAAATGCAACTCTGAAGGAAACAGACAAAAAATGTTTTTGGCAATTGTATTTTTTGGTGTGTAACTGAATCATAACTTTGTGGCATGTAAAATAGTCAGGGTTTTCATGAGTTGTGCAGAGCTACTGAAGTGCTGTTCAGCCTGGAGAAAAGGTGGTGTGGGGACCTCATAGCACCTTTCAGGATCTGAAGGACCTACAGGGAAGCTAGAGAGGGACTTTGGGTTAGGAACTGCAGTGACAGGACAAGGAGTTATGGGGATAAGTTGAAGGAAGGGAAATTTAGATTCGATATTAGGCAGAAGTTTTCCCTGTGAGGGTGGTGAGACACTGTCCCAGGTTGCCCAGGGAGGCTGTGGCTGCCCCAACCCTGGCAGTGTTCACAGCCAGGTTGGATAAAGCCTTGAGCAACCTGCTCTGGTGGGAGGTGTCCCTGCCCAGGGCAGGGGTTGGGACTAGATGATCCCTAAGGTCCATTCCAATCCCTTAACATACTATGAAACTATGAAGTGATCCCTCTGTTCTTGTGGCTTCTGGGCTTGTGTAGTTCAGCTGAAATGTGTGTTTTCTTAGTGCTAGGGGGTTGGTTGATTTGATGATCTTAAAAAGGTCCCTTGCAACTTTGATGATTCTCTGAGTCTTTACTTATGAAACTCTCATAAAGGGATTAGATTTCTTTAGATAAAAACTCTGAGGATACTTGTATATGCTCCTAGATGTATTGGTCACCTGTCTAAACTCAGTGATGCTTTTTGAGTTGAGATTCAAATATAGCAATTACTCAGTTGTATTTTTCTGGGAAACGATAGGTAACATTCTTTTACTTAGAGGGGATAACAGGTGGTACACCTTTGCATGCTGACTCTTGCTCATACCATGCCAAGCTACTAATTTAACATTAAAAATGTATGCTATAGTATTTTGAGTAACCAACCTCTGCTGCGTTTCAGGTTTCTCTCCATTCCCAGCAGGCTGTGCAAACAACATCGAAGGGAAATTGTGTGGTCATGTAAACTGTCAGTCATCCAGGTTGCTCAAGTCATGGAAGTTGTTGCCAGCAGAACACAGCCTTCTCAAGAAGCACAAGGTTATTTTTTTATCCGCAATTTTAAGCTGCAAGTCCGATGGCCTTAACTTCCTTTGCCACTGACAAGGAAGGTTTATATAAGTATCTGTCTCGGTTTGAGAGACAG
>NW_008655491.1:0-1212 GCF_000695815.1 Acanthisitta chloris
CCTTGAACCTCAACAGGACTCCAGCTCCACTCCCGGGGAGGGCCCCCTCGTGGGTAGATCAGCTGTTCCAGGGGAGAGGGAGGATTTGGGAGCTGCACTCTGACTTGTATCCTTGAAAAGGGATTACGGAAATAGTTTCAGTATGTGTATCTCTGTATGTGTCAAGTGGATATATGTTGTCTTTCGGAGTCTTTTGTATGTATGTTTGTTCTGTGTGTGCAATAGGAAATACAAGTTTGTTTGGAAGGAAAACGAGTGACAACAGAGGGGAGAAGAGCACGCCTCCTCTCATTGTGAACCCAGGGTGGACAAAGGAGCCTTGAAACAGCTTATGGAATAATTTAGAAACCTGCACTGGTGTTAGACTTGAATCATGAACTGTAACAGTTAGACCATGCAAGTCGGATGACAGAAGCTTTTATTTTTGCATATAAAGCAATCTGGGGAAAGGCATGTGAGTTAACCAAAGGGTACAGCAGGTACAGAAGGCAAAGGCAGCAGCCATCCTACAGCAGCAGGCCTTGATAATGACTACGGAGATATGAAACAAGGAAAAAAAAAGCAAACAAAAAAACCCAACAGCAACAACAACAAAAAAGCCCCAACCAACCAACCAAAAAAAACCCCAAAAAACCCTCCCAACAAAAAACCAAACAAAAAACCAAACACTAAAATACAGGTACCAAAGACATGTTGATGCCTCAGAAATTTGGTCTCGCCTCATCCTATTGTGTACCAGTCACATAAGGATGATGCTGCAAAATTATGATATATAAGGCCACACACACCTCTTGGAGCGTATCCCACCAGAACTCAACCACATTGCCTGCAGGGCTGCCTGCTAAGCTTCTGTGCCACCACCCCCCATCACACTCCCCCCAAAGGGACTCTGGACTGACCACTTTGCTGTATCGTGATAACAACTATGAGGAGGTGCCTGGTCTGGCAGAGGCCCAGGGTATTGCTGTTTCTGTGCTGCTGTACTGGATGGATTGGAACTCCTGTGTAAATTAAGTTGAAAGGACTGTGAAAAGACTGTGACCTATTGATGAGCTGTGATGAAGAAGAGATTCACCTGCAGCCTATGCTGTGGACTATACTAATGATGGACTCTAGCAGAAACCCCTTGTTGCTAGCCAGGTTGGCAACAAGGAGAATGGTTCGTTGCAATGATACACCAGATGGCCTGGCCCGAAAGGACCAGGGATGGAG
>NW_008655491.1:1223-1533 GCF_000695815.1 Acanthisitta chloris
TGGAGGACCTCAAATGATGTAAATAGTATAGAATAAGGAGTAGAATGTGTTGATTTGAGCTGGTGTAGAGATAACCTTCTTCACAGCAAGTGATGACGTTTATTTTCCCAAGGAATCGTTATACGTGATAATGCTCTGCTCTCCTGGAGATGGGTAAACACCTCCTGTCTGTAGGAAGCAGTGAATTGATTCCTTGTGTAGCTTTGCTTATGTGTACAACTTCTACTTTCTCTATTCAACTGTCTTACCTCAAACCATGAGGGTTAAGCAAATGCTGTTCTATTGCATGGTTCTTTGAAGTCAGTGATGT
>NW_008655492.1:0-249 GCF_000695815.1 Acanthisitta chloris
CATGGACAGCCTGTTGTCCCCAGGACCACACAAAGCTTTGTTGTCTCTAAAGAACTGTTACTTGATAGTTGTAATTTATCAAAAGTATTTTCCAAACAACCTTTTCCTGAATGTTTCCTGATAAAATTACAGATACCTGAATGCTCTGGAAAATGAACCCTGAGCAGGAGGTTTTTGCCCTGTGTGTCTTTCGTGACATTAAAAAATCTGCTCATCGCTCTGTAGTGGTTGGATGGGATGTCCCTGGCA
>NW_008655492.1:283-3995 GCF_000695815.1 Acanthisitta chloris
CTTTGCAGTTCTCAGCCCCAGGAGGATAGTTGTTGCCCTCCTGTGTATGTCTGGGTGTGTTTCAGCTCTGATGAGGCTTTCCAGAGTGCAGTGGTGGCTTTCACTGCTGGAGTAAAACAGCACCAGCTTCCCATAAACTTTGTAATTGGCTTTTAGCAACCATTTCCCATCAGTTCCCCAGTTGCAGCCTAAAGTGGTGTGCAGAAACACTCAGCATCAGCACTTATGGCAGCTAAGGAGATTATTAACATTCATAAGGAAAGCAGAGGATCTTAAAATAAGAAATAAACCAAGAGCTTAATCCCTTGGCCCAGATGGGGTTTGGCATGGGAGAGAAAAATGTGTATCTCCTCTAAAAACAACCCTCCAATCCTCCTTCCAACAAAGAAATGTGACACAGGTTGAGCCATAAATCCACTCTGCATTTTTGAGGTGGGACCTGAAGTGTGCCTTGGGGTTTTGGACCTTCTGAGCAGCCTGAGAACTGCTGGTTGATGGAAGCTTTGCTGGAGGGAGATCTTTTGGTGTGAGACCTGGACCTTCTGAGCAGCCTGTGAGCCGCTGGTTCATGGTACCTTTGCTGGAGAAAGATTTTTCTTGTGGTGTTACCTGGAGCGTGAGTTGGTATTTTGGACCTTCTCAGCAGCCTGGTGGATGCTGAGAGCTGCTGGTTGATGGAAGCTTTGCTGGAGGGAGATCTTTTTCCGGTGGTACCTGGACCTTCTCAGCAGCCTGAGCTGCTGATCGTAGGGCCTTTGCTGGAGGGAGATCTATTTTGGGTGGTACCTGGAGTGGTAGTTGGTATTTTGGACCTTCTCAGCAGCATGGTGGATGCTGGTCCATTGGAGCTTTGCTGGAGGGAGATCTTTTGGGGTGGGACCTGGACCTTCTGAGCAGCCTGAGAGCTGCTGGTCTGTGGGAGCTTTGCTGGAGGGAGAGCTCCATGCTCAGTGTCTGGGAAGCTCAGTGTGGCTCCTCAGCTGCCCATGTATCCATGTAGGTACTTCAGCCCAAGCTCCATGACTTTCATGGGAGCCCCATGTTCACCCAGGGCTTTGGCTGTGGGCTGTGTCTTGCACATTTTGCAGGTCATTTGGGATTTGCTTTGCTCCATCCTGTGCCCCAGTGGAAGGCACAGCCACAGGTGGCTGGAGTTCTGAAGACCTCAGAGCACATTGGTATCTGCCTCAGGAGGTGGAGGTAATCTACTCCTCCGTAGCAAAGCCACTCTGCAAGGCTGGAGCTGTGGTTCCAAGTTCCCCTGCAGCTCAGCTCCTTGCAAATCCCCCCAGTGCCTGCAGGAAAGAGACTTTTCACAGGGAGTTAAATATAGAGGATACCTACAAATGTAGCCCAGTTACTTCTCATTGTAGGTGCTTTAAGCCAAGAGGAAGTGGCAAGGAAGTCTTCACACTCTCTTTAATTATAGCAGCCTTTATGTAACAGTGTCAGATAAATGTGTTGCAGAATAGGTGGCACCTCACTTCCTCCAGAAGAAGTGTCAGATTAGACCCTACCAGGATAATTTATTACTGGAAATTCAGAGCATTAAAGCACACCATCCAGTAGTCTCTGTGGATAAAAGCCTTCCATGCACAGAATTTGTGCCATGACACATCCCAAACAGCACAATCCTCTGTGCCATGGCACATCCCAAAGAACACAATCCTCTATGCCATGATATCCCAAACAGCGCAATACTCATTCCTTTTGAAACAGAATTTCATCCTTTCTTCACTTGGTGGCTTTGAGGGCTGCCAAATGCCACAAGTGCCATCCCATTCTCCTCACTCATCAGGTGCTGGCAAACAGGACTAGGAGGGATCTCATGAGGTTCTCCTATCTGTACCTCCACCCCAAGGCAGAAGCTGCTGTCACTGAACCAGACTTATCTAATCTGTCCTAAAACAGAAGAGGAGGGAGGGAGAGTGAAAGCAATTGCTTTAGAGGGAGAAAGGCTATGTTGTTTGGGCTGTGCCAAATAACTGAGGAGAGTGAGGAACTGGGGTTCGTCCAGGTGATGGAAGCAAGTTGTGCCCTAGGTGGATTGCAGGAGAATGCTGACAGTCCTGTTCCCTTCTGTTGATGAAATAGATCCTTGGGCTCTCCTGCTGATTCCAACAAGAGCAGCATTCCATGGGGGAGAGCAATTTTCTTCAGCAGGCCTCACAATCCAGGCAACTGAAGGTGAAAGCCACTGCTTAGGTTTCATGGGAAGGATGCTGATGGAGACTGAGGGGTTTGGAGTCCTTTGTGAGCTGGAGGGAGTGGATTCCTATCCAAATGTGCTATTAACATAACCACTAATACTTTGTGTTAGTGTGCCCTTGGCCTGCTGTGGGGATTCTGTCTCTGTTTGGTGGGATCATATCCTTACATCAAGCAGGGAGAGGCTGTAAGGAACTTCTGACCTTCGTTGCTGTTGGAGTTTTGTTCCTTCAGGGTTAATATTCCAATCAATCCTTCTCTCCCTGAGGCATCGAGCCCTGCAGTCCTGCTGCTCCACCTGACTCCCAGAGAGTTCCCAAACCCCAGGTGGAAGTGGAATTTGCTATAGTGTGGAGAAGGGAGAAGTTGCTGACTCCGTGGTGCCTTGGCGCACTGCGGTGCTGAGGCGTCTCCTTGCCTTGGCAATCTGGTTCCTGTGCAGCTATTCAAACAGCACTTCAGCATGTTTATGCAAATAGTTGGTTGCTACATCTCCTCAAAAGAGCCTTGCAAGTGCTGGGGTTTGATTGTGTAATCATTACATTGGGCTTGGAATAAAGTTTCCTGTGGATTCTGCACAAAAATTCTGGCCCTGGGAGGAGCAGGATTCTCACTTTTGGGGAGCTCAGAAACAGCTGGTTAATTGATCTTTGGGGATAGATGGATGCAGGTCTCTGAGAGATTTCCTTTGGGCATGAGAAGGGTTGGTTCTGATAAACAAAAAAGAGGATATGAATTATCTCCAGTGGCATCAGAGCATTTGGAGGAAGTCAAATACTTGGAGGATTGTGGATGCTCAAAGTGCTCTGACTCCCAAGCCCTTTTCTTCCCTCTCTCCCCCAGCCTAATAGGGTGCAATAAAGACTTTCTTGGAGGCCAGAAGGAAATATGTTAGTCTGTATTATATATCCAGGGACTTACTGGTCATTAAATGTCTTGGGTGACCCTTTCCAAGCTGATACTATCATAAGTTGCCAGGTGGAAACAGCAGCCGTCGGTAGTGCTATCATACAATCAGAGAACCATAGAATTTAAGGGTTGGAATGGAGCTCAGAGATCATGCAGTGCCACCCCCTGCCCTGGGCAGGGACACCTCCCAGCAGAGCAGGTTGCTCAAGGCTCATCCAACCTGGCTGTGAACACTGCCAGGGCTGGGGCAGCCACAGCCTCCCTGGGCACCCTGGGACAGGGTCTCACCACCTGAACAGGGAAAAACGAGGAGCTGTGGGATGCGACCAAAGGACAATGTATGTTCCTCTCATCCAACATCGCAGTGATTCCATGTGAAAGCTGCTTCACAGTGGCCTTGAGTATGTCAGCAGAGGGTGGTCATGTTCAGGGAGGAAGATCCCACGTATACTCTCCTTCAGAACAGGCCCAGGATGATTCTGACCTCCCAAAACCTTCACTTGATGTGTGACCCTCATCTCTTATTGCAGTGAGGTGTTTCTGAGCCACTCCTTGGGAAGCTCACCTCAAAAAGGTGAAGCTTTTAACTGCCTTC
>NW_008655492.1:4032-6686 GCF_000695815.1 Acanthisitta chloris
AAATCAAAGAGGTTTGACTTCCAGAGATGACCACCCATATATCCAGTGTGAGTGTCCCTCTGCACTACGGGTAACAGTGGAATAGTGGTGGCTTGTCAGTGAGGTAAATTTGGAGCTATTTTCCTTGTTTGTCCATTGTCCCCTCTTCAATCCTTCCTTGCTCCCTTTTTCCAAGCTCCATCCAGCTCCCTGTTCCTTCAGCGTATATATATATTTTTTCAGACAACTTAGAAGAGCTGGATGTGTTCCCCTCTCAGGCTTTGGTCTGCTACATCTGTGGGTTTCCATTGCATGTTTCTTGGATAAATTGCCTCATAGTATTCCAAACAATTTTTGATCTAAAGTTGCTCTATATACCAGGGATTTGTACTTCAGCAGTTTAGGCTCGTGGCTGGGAAAAGAACCATAGAAATACAGGAGTTCTTGGGGGGGTTTTGGCTCTGTGGAGAATTTTCTCTGACTTAGACAATGAAAATGAACATGTGATGTTTAGGTTGACTGAGGTTTGCTCTGTGATGGGAAATTGAGGTCTACCTCACATCCTCTCCCTTGAGATGGGTGAGGACCATTTGCCAGTGGCCCTGAGGAGATTTTGGCAGCAGGACCCTTCCAGCCAACTGGAAGAAGTGATTTGAGGCTGCTGGAAGGGGATTCAGGTCCCTCACCCCACCTAAACAGCCCCAGCACTGTATTCTAGGCGCCTAAACCAACTGCTTGAAGAAGGTTGTGCAACTGCCCCTTGTGTTTAGATCTTTTCCGAGTGCAATCCCACTTTTATGAGCTCTGTGTGTTTTACAGCATCTTTTAGGAGCCTTTTCAAGTTGAGTCATTAAACATGTATTTTTAATAACCTCTGTGTCTTGAAAGAACAGTATGAAGTGTAAGGGCTGGAAATCAAATGGTGATTCCCCTGACTTCTGAACTGAATTATTTCAGTGCAAATTTATGTGAAGTTCAGACATTTTTTCCAATTCTTCTTGTGACTTCACAGCCCTTTGTTTGTCTTGAGCTGACAAATAGTTCTTTAAACCTATAACACCACAGATCTTCAGGTTGGGGAGGGAACCTGCTCTGTAGCAGCAAAAATTGGTCCTGGAGCTTGTGTTTAGGGAGATTAATGAGCATTTTAAAGCCCATCTTGGGAGCTGAGATCCTCCTCCATCTGAAGTGGTAAACTGGGAATGAGATTAGCAGAGTTTTGGGGAATCTTTGATGAGATTTGGAAGAAATGGTGGATGTGGTAAGAAAACAACTTTGGCTTTGCTTCAGGTGTCCCTTGGGCACTTCCCAAGGTGGTAACTTTGCAGGACTGAATGAATCCTGTGGAAGGAAAAAGAGATGAAGGAAATGGAAAAGGCTAATGGGAAGGTTGCTCTGAAGATGAGGCTTAAAATACTTGTTCTAATAAGGATGGGAAGTAAATTGTCAATTAGCTCCATCATTCTTTATCTACTTTTTAACCACACAGAGAGATATTTTCTAGTGTTACACCAGAAACTTCAGTCTTAGAGCTTCACTAGGACCCAATTTAGAATTTTCCTCCTTAATTTAGCTGTGAATGAGGCGCAAACTTCTTTTAATTTTCAGAGTTTAATCTTAGTGTCTGTTCTTTTACTTCTTAGCGTTTCCTCTTAGTGTGTAGTTCTTAGCTGTTTCCAGTGCTTGTCAGCACAGTGATGTTGGATCACATTGCACTGACCACGAGGCTTAATATACTTGTTCTAACAAGGGTGGGAAGTAAATCGTAAATTAGTTCTAATTATTAATCATCTATTTACCTTTTATTCATTTTGGCCAATTTTCTAGTGTTTCACCACAAACTCCAGTCTTAGAGCTTTGGCAGGACCCAGTTTAGGAACTAGTTCCTTAATTTAGCTGTGAATGGGGCACAAACTTCTCTTCTTTTAACGCTTAGTGTTTTTGTCACAGTGTCTGTTCTATTAGTGCTTAGTGTTTACTCTCAGTGTCTGTTCTTTTAATCCTTAGTCTCCGTGGTTAATTCGTGTTTCCAGTGTTTGTGCACAGAGATGTTGGGTCATGTTGCACTGGAGATGAGCTTAAAAGAATTGTTTTAATAAGGACAAGAAGTAAATTGTAAATTAGTTCTAATTTTTAATCATTTATTTAGTTTTTAACCACGAGGTCTCAGAGCTTCAGTAGGACCCAATTTAGTTTTGTTCCTTAATTTAGCTGTGAATGAGGCACAGACTTCTTTTAACTCTTAATGTTCAGTCTTAGTGTCCATTCTTTTAATTCTTAGCGTCTTAGTGTTTAATTACTGAGTATCTTAGTGGTTAATTCTTAGTTGTTTTCAGTGTTTTTCAACACAGAGATGTTGCATCGCATTGCACTGAAGATGAGTAATTGGTTTAATAAGGACAGGCAATAAATAGTAAATTGTCTCCATGTTTATTTTTTAATCATTTATTTACTTTTTAACCACGAGGGCTATTTTCTACCCTCAGTCTCAGAGCTCCTGTAGGACCCAGCCTAGGAATTTGTTCCTTAATTTAGCTGTGAATGAGGCACAAACGTTTTTAACTCTAAGTGTTTAGTCTTAGAGTTCGTTGTTTTAAGTCTTAGTGTCTTGAATTACTGAGTACCTTAACGCTGGATTCTTGGCTGTTTCCACAGACCGGCGGGAGGGAACACGC
>NW_008655493.1:0-261 GCF_000695815.1 Acanthisitta chloris
AGGAGGGGGAAAGTTGTGCGGACACAAAGCCCTCGCCCTCGCATGGCGGGGGCAGGAGGGAGGGGGGAATGGGGAGAGCGAGGGCCGGAAACGCCTCGATCCTACGGGCAGGGTTTGGGGTGGGTTTTTTTAAATAATAATAAAAAAATAAAAATCGTTACAACTCTTCGGCACTTCTGGTTTCCACACGCGCGCGCGAGGGCTAAAAGCGGCTCTGACGCACGTCTCGCTGCCTCTCTCTTTGTCTGGGCGGGCGGGTTT
>NW_008655493.1:288-2596 GCF_000695815.1 Acanthisitta chloris
ATTCCGCCGCTCCTCTAAACCCGCTTTGTTCAGGCATCCCCTTGTCTGGTGTTGCCGCTGACCGCCGGAATGTTGTTCTCTCCTCCCCCCTCTCCCCCTTTTCACATATAGGAAAGGAAAGAAAAGAAGGAAAAACTTGAGGAGAAGGCAGTCCACAAAGAAAAGAAGAAGGAGATAGTGGAGGTGAGGGGACTCGGGGGGGTTTTATGCTCGCTGTGGGTAAGGGAGTACGGGAGATTAAGAAATAGAGGGCGGACTGAGGGAGCTTTGGAGGGAGAGGGTAAATGTGGAGACTGAGCCTTGAAGGACTTAGCGTTGTCAGCGCAGCACGTTGTGAATAAAAAAGATCAAAGAAGGCAATGGAGCTGAGAACAAGCAGGGAGAAGGTGGCACGAGAGACGTTGTCCTGCACCCACTGAAGTACCCTGAGGTGCATAAGGAGTGTAGCCTGAAGAAGGTGGGGGGAGGAACGGTGAGGAAATAGCCAGATTAATGAAGGTTGGAAGGGATCTAGAAGCAGATGTACCATGAGCATAGGCAAAGTCTTTAGCCTGTAACCAGAGAGATGTTCTGATTGTTGGGATGGGATTGCAGCAGCTTGTTGGCTTGTGGAGACGAGGAGGTTCGTGTTGCTGGGGAGGGACTGGAAGGATTGGTTTTGCAAAAGAAGGCTGGTTGGGAGGAATACTCATCGGGGTGGTGGGAATAATGCTGTTGGAGTAACAATGCAGAAGTCACTTAATGTATGCCTGAGTCTGGAGTGTGAAGTGGCTGGAGCTGTGGAAATTGTTGCTATACTTGCAGCAAAGAGCATGTGGAAATGTCATCTTGATGCCAATTTCTGTTCTGCCCAACTTGTTTCATTCAGGATGAGGAAAATGGAGCTGATGAGGATGAGGAAGAGAATCCTGATGATGTGGATGAAGAAGAAGGAGGTGATGAGGATGAAGGTAGGAATAATTGGTGTAGGTAAAATTGGAGGAATCAGGCTGTGGGAGGATAGAGGATTGAGGAGTGAAATTCGTTCTCTGAGCCCCCTGACTGTGAGATTACATTCCCTTAAATGCTGCTTCAATTAACCCATGATTTCCTCTCTTCCTTGTGCTTAGAAGGAGATGAGAATGGGCAAGAGCAGGATGGTCATGCAGAGAAACGATCTGCAGAGGAGGAAGAGGTGAGTAGTAGCGTGAGAGTAATGGTGGGAAGAAGGAACTAGGTTGCTTGCTGAGTGCTGATCACATCCATGTGGATGCTGCTGCTGAGCATCTCAAATTGGCCTTGGGTCTCATTGCTTCAGCAGCAGATGGGTAAACAAATCTGATGTAGCAAGGGGATAATAAACCCCTGTACACTTCGTGTAGGATCCATGTCCTGATCCAGCAGTCATGGTGCTGAGTGAGCGAGAGTTAAGGTGCTTGAGACTGTACTTGGCAATGACCTCTTGAACCACCTGTGTCTTCTGGGCTTCAGGCCAGGAGATAAGTTTGTAAGGGTGGGTCTCGAGGTCTGTCTGGAGTGGTGTGAGCCTGGGATTCTTACACCTCCCAAAAGTGTCAGTGTGCGTATCCCTCTGAATGGAGCTGTCCACATTTTAACTGTGACCACCACAGAACAGCTGTGTCAGGCACGCAAGGGTGGCTCAGAGAGGAGGGGATTTAGGGCGGGCCAAATGGAGATTTCCATATTAGAGGAAAGAGCAGCAGTAAGAATTTTGCGGAAAAATGATGTGCCTTTGTGTGGTGACTATTTGATGGTAACTCCTTTTTCCTCTCCATGTCTGATGTAGGATGAAGTGGATCCAAAGAGACAGAAGACAGAAAACGGCTCTTCAGCTTGAGTTCTCCCCTCCCATCTCCCCTGTTCCGTCCATCTCCTCCTCCATTCCAGCCTGTGCTTGCGCTGCCCATTAGCCTCTGGCTTCACACAATCTCAGATGAGGAAAGATTAGAAATTCTCTCAAACAGCGAAGACAGCAGTTTTCTCCTAACCCAAAGACCTAGCCCATCTGTGACATTCCCCAGCTGAAATTATTCCAGTCCTCTGCATCCCTTTACCTGTGCCCCACTTCACAGTGATTCTCTTCCCTCAAGAATCTCATGGTTTCCTGGGGCCCGGTACGTAACCTCGTCAGGTGCCTCTCCTCCCCTTCCCACTTGCCCCTGCCTGGTTTTGTCACTGGTGTGAGGTCCTTGACAGCTCCTGCTCCCTGGAACTGCTGTCAGACATCCTCCCTGAGCCAGAAGGCTGCGGGCACAGATCTCATGGTGCATTTCCCAGTCCTAGGCCTCTTCTCATCCGCTTTCCTGCT
>NW_008655493.1:2620-5580 GCF_000695815.1 Acanthisitta chloris
GCAAATAATGGTTCTATTAAGCGACACACGGAGACAGAATTTATTTTAAGCTTTCCTTTTTTTTCCAAGTTTACATGACAGCAAGCTGGCCCTCGTGAATTTTTCAGCAGATAAGGGTTGCTTTTATATATGAATTTCATCTGAACTGCGTACTTTTTTAATTTGGAGGCTTTTTTTAAAACAAATTAAGAGAGAAACAATTGGGGACCAAACTTTGATTTCCATTTTTTCCCTTCAGATTTTCTTGTGACCATTTTTTGTAAATTAAAGGCAATATAGCCACAGCATTTTCTATGGCACAGACATCACGAGGATGATAGATATAAATATATATATTGTTTTCAACAAGCACTGTAAATAAAAGCGTTTAAAAATATTTCAAACCACTTGTGTGGATGGCTGTGTCTTGTACCACCCTGCACTGTGTCCTGCTGGGGGTCAGTGGGAGTGGAAAGAGGGGGTGGCTTGCCCTGCAGCGGTCGGAGAGGGGAGCCTGAAGTCAACCAAAGGAGACGTGTCGGTTGGTTGAGGGGCCCCTGGGGGCTGGAGGCTGTGCTCAGTCCTGCTCCTGACCTCGGGCTGCAGTTACAGCGAGGGCACGGCGCAAACATTGGACAAGGCTCCAGGGCTGTCCTGAGCCTCTCAGAACTGCCGCGGGGCCTCAGTGCCGGGCGGAAGGGGTTTGGAAAGGGAGCCCACACTGCTGGACACAGCCCAGTGCTGCTCTCACCGTGCACTGCCCTGTGGACTCCTGGCCTGGCTGACTCACACAGCATCAATCGAAGCAGCCGGGGAGTGCTTTAAGAGGCAAGAGCTTCAGTTCTTTGTCCCACCAGCTGCCCAGGGGAGAGCTATCAAGCGTTGTCTTTTTATCTGTGCAGGCCTTTAAAGCTGCTGTTAGCATTTCTTCCTTTCTAGACTCTTACTTTAGCAATCGCGCAACGAGCCACCAGGAGCTGTAAATAATACCAACTCTTGTCTGAGTGTCGGTGGCTTTGTGCTTGTCTAACTGCAGCAACCGTTCAGATACTGCAAGTGCAAACAGTCATTTGTCTCCAGAGGGGCAAAGCATCCGCTGTCATTTTCTCAAAGTGCCTGTGATGGGCTGCAGGATTGCCCACTGGGCTCAGAGGGACATGGCACAGTGCTGCCAAGCCCCTGACACCCGTGAATGTCTGAGGTGAGCTCTCATTGCACTGCATGGCATGGGCATGCTGCTCCCCTGGCACCCAGTTCTGGTGGAGCTCCCTTGTCAGCTGGAGCCACAATCCCAGCTAGGGTGCCTTCCCCCATGGAACATGTTTCAAAAGCATCACTGCTGCCTGGGAATGACTTGTAACACCCCTCCCTGCTCCTGCCTGCCTTAGGCTCTGTGATCAGTAGGCTGCTTCAGCCTGCATGTACCTTGTAGCCACGCTGTCGCAATTTTGTATTCCTGCTATTACTACATTTAAAAACATTATGGATTCTAGTCTCTGTTCAAGATACTTTTAACACTGAGGCAAGGACTCCCCCAAACTTTCTGCTCCATAGTCACCTTTTATTGCTCAGCACTGAAGGTAAATTATCAGCAGATGAACAATTTTCAGTGCTTCTTCCCCACCATTACTGTAGTGCCTGGCTATGGGTAGTGAAGAATGTATTTGCCATTGAGAAGTTGTGGACACATAACTCCATCTCTGCTTTCTATGTGGATGCAACACCAGTACCACTGGCTCCATCCAGCCAGTCGTTTGGAAAGAAGTGGGGCAGCAGCTGTTTGTTAGGCCAGCACTAGCAATGTGAGCAGCCATTCTTAATTTCCTCTGAGGGAAACACTGCAGGACAAGTGACAAAGGGCTGCCACCCTCTTGACTCCACAGCTTCTACTAGTTCTATCATCTTTGCTCCATTCCATTGAACACCCTAGTCATCATCAGATAGTTAGAAGATATAGCTACATAAATAGTTAGAAAATATCTGGTTTGGGATTTTTTCATCATGGTGACTTGCAGGACATCATCTCTGACTTGAGGTGAGGGCTTCAGATAACACAATGGAAAAGTCACACAGATTCTTCTCTCCCTGCATACCTGCAAAGATCCATACTGTATCCTGTGGTACTTTGGCTGGCAAAGTGAGCTCAGTAAGAAGTTGCCTAGATTTCCAGAAAAAGTTGAGGGTGCAGGGTTTTGCACTACACTTCATCTCAAGCCTACCTGTGTGCTTGATTTGCTTCCAAACATGCAAATGCTTTTTATTATTCAGCTTGATTGTTCTTCCACAATGATATCAATTGTGTCATGCTGGTGTCATCGAGGTAAGAACAAAGCCCATCTTCACCAGTGATTCCTCAGAAGTGGTGATACCATTCCAGATCCTTATTTGCCTTTCTTGGCTCTGTGCTAATTCTCCACTCGTTTCATTTAATTCCTGTGGGCATCTGTTAACCTCATCAGCTGGGGGCAGAATTCCTTCAGCTGTCCCTTCCTTGCTTCTGATGGCACCTGCTCCAAGCTTCTAGCAGCTCTGGTCCTACCAGCTGAGTGGTGCCAGAAATTTTCTTATTTCTCCTCCTCCTCCTCTGGGTCTGCTTGCTCTGAGAGAGTTGTGGAGGTGGCACAGTCATGCTCTTGCAGGCTCTGCTAGACTTCCTTCTAGACTGACAATTTCTGCTTCCGATGGCCCTTTTCTGTGGTTTAGAAAAGCAAATGCAGACACCAGTGCAGAGAGCAGGTAGAGCCACTAACTAGGTCTTAGTCAGGTCCCTGTCCTAGCTTGGATGAGTGAGTGACCCCTTGCTCCTTGGCAGGGATCATTGGATGGGTGGGACCTGGACCCACTGAGGTGATGAGCAAACCTTCGGATGTCTGTGGCCGTGGAGGAGGTGTGTCAAGCCTACCAGGACAGCTCTGGCTGCTGCAAATGAACAACACTGCTGTGTTGGGTGAATAAAACCAGTTGGTGCTTCTGGTTCAGCA